>NC_080671.1:87018702-87319223 GCF_030247195.1 Topomyia yanbarensis
AATAACCACCCAGCTCCCGGACAGTCAGCTGCGGAGGTACCATCTGCAATTGTCGAAAAGACTTCCCACTCCACTGCGTCCCCGTCTGTGTTACAGCCAGTCAAGTACTTTCTCTGGGCCGATGTTGCGGCTTTCGACACGTCCTCACCATTTTCCACTCCTTACCCTGTCTTTTATAGGAGCATAAAAGCGATATCAAAAAGTCAGCAACGTATTATCGTTCGCTGGAGAAAAAATGGTCTACGCCACATCCGGGAGAGCACTGATCCCAACGCCCCTAACCCAGAACGATACGAGATATCCGTCCACAAACGAAAATTTTCCAGATCCAACCTCCCAGCATGATACCACCGTAGAAAGTACATATTGGGGGAAAAAATGGTGGAAACTGTGGCACGTTAAGCCCCAAACAATCAACTTAAGATTCAGCTCACGTACGGAATTACGAGATTTCGGTATGCATGCATACGACACACTGACTGTACCGGAAGCGATCCGGAGGGTTGCCGCGGCGGAGCAGCCAGAAGACAACCGGATTGCAAGCCAAGAAAAATCGCAACGGCAAACCCAAGTAGCGCATATACAGCGACATCAGTTTGGCGGGAGAGCACGAAGAAAAAGTGAGCATCATTACAATCTTAACGTGCCATTTTTCAACAAAAGTGGGTGAAAAATCTGCTTCTGATGCCCTGGCAATGCTGATGACTCGTGTACCGAGAAGGAGCGGGCGTCGGTACGTGTCGACGTTGGAAAAATGGGGGCTCCAGTCAGCGTGTCTGCTGGATAACAAGCACATGTTCCAGAATACAGGAGAAAACAAATCGGATTTCGATGGATATTGTATAATTGACGAGATAATATTTCATTAGTAATGATTGTCGTTTAATATTGCGGATTTTTGTGGGCATTAATGCATTTGCCCATTTAAATATTCCCTGATTTAAAACATTGCATTTGATTATGATGCTAGGCGTTTCCATCAATTTTCGCTATCAGCTACTATCTAAACCCATTTCTTTCGGAGACAAGATAACAATAGAACTACCACCTTTACCATACTTTCGTTTGTTTTGCTACATAACATCCTTACTCATTTACACCTCTTTGAATCATAAGAAACTAATGCGTGTGTAATCGTGACCCTTCTCGAAAAGCTGTATTAATATTCCGCAACAAAGAAATGGATATTGCGATGACCGCAATTTGCTAAACAGCAAACTGCATTAAAAATCTCATTACAACTCTGCAGAAGTATCCAAAAGAAATTACGCTAACATTCGCCATCGAATAGCTGCTGTTTGTGACATTCGTTTCTGTTTCTTACGAGAACCGGCGAAAACAAAACGACACGGAAAGTTTAACAACTGAACTTTTCCTTTGTAAATGACCAACCGCGTTATATAGATTCTCATCCCCATCAAACTTTTCCGAATCACCCACTCAGCAGCAGCAGCAGCATATGCAACTAAAAGAAATAACATCCAGGAGAGCCCACAGAATTCCTAATCACCTTTACGAAAGCGCCGAATTATGTCGCACACAGCTGGATTGTTTCCCAATCCGACGGTGGGTGGGGAAAAAAGTTCAAAAGTTAGGTCTCAACACTTTTGTCGCAGTTTGATCTTTTCTCTACTTTCAAAAGATCTGTTCGAGCACGTGTATCTGGCGATATTTCCACTTGGAGGAAGAAAAAAAACACGTCGAACGGTTGTCTCCACAAAGCATAAATTTTCTGCTAACTTGAAGGGGCATCAGCTGGGCCGGACATGATTATGAAATATTGGATTCTGGGTTGGCGCGCAATGCAATCTTGTGTCGACGCGACGTGAGCTAAGAATTTTGTTGGTGATAAGCTGTTGAAGTGGAGTCTTACATAAAATATGTCACGTCCTTTGACACAAATTTTTTTCAAAAAGTCCTAACACTAAGTTATTGGTTAATCTCTAATGAGTGGAAAAAAATTCCACTCCCCAATTTATTTTACTATTACTACGAATCATTCATTCGCCTTCCCATTGGACCTGGCTACCGAAGCACGGTGCAATAGATTATCCTAGTTCAAGTGACCAAAATTTTAACTTAGGATCCGAGGCTCAGGAATCGGGAATCAGTAGCGAGTGGCTCAAATGACACGTCCCCTATAATAATCGGAGATATGTTCCATGCAATGATTTGTCGTTTCATCATTTCCTGATGGGAGGGATTGGGGAAGTGGTAAGGTTAGGAATAAGGAAAAAACGACACAGAGAACATAGAAAATACGGAAATATTCTTCACTGCTAAGGGAATAGAAGACACTTTTCAATGACCGGATAAAACCACACCTCCGAGGAGATATTGAGATAACAGAACGACCACGCCTCCGAAGAGACCTACCTACCTTAAACCTTGTTGACTACAACGTCATCTCGCAAATGCCGGGCGTATCGTAGAGCTCCATCTTTGTCGGTCTTGGGCGACGTCTTTACAGTTCCTCCGCACGTTCAGGGATCCCAGGTCCTCTTCCACTGCGTATAGCCAACGTGTTCATGGCCTCCCACGACGTCGGCGTCCTCTTCCTGGTTCCCTACTGAATATTGTTTTCGCAATTCCCAGCCCATTGCAGTCTGCCGTATTTTATCTGTTTAGCCCACCGGAAGTCGTGTTAATGGCCTACTGAACGAGCAGTCGCAGGCACTCTAAGATGATTTTCATAACAGCATGCACTCAGTGCACTATCGCGACTGCCGGAAGGTTAACAATGTCCGCAGTTTTGTATACTTGGTACAATTCATGATTCATGCGTCCGTGCCACACTCCATCTTCGCATATCCTGCCGAGTAATGTCTGCGGCACTTTAAGCTCGAAGACTCCGAATGCTCTTCTATCTGCCTCCCTCAACGTCCACGCTTCGTGGCCATGAAGAGCGACAGAGAGGATCAGTGCCTTGCACAAAGCGAATTTTGTTGACATTTGCAGGTTGCGGGATCTAAACTGGTTACGTACACCGTAAAAGGCCCTGTTGGCAGCTGTAATACGCATTTTACCTGACGGGAAACATCGTTGTCGCAAGTCACAAGTGTACCAACATAAACGAATCCTTCGGTCACTTGAAACACGTAACCATCAAGCACTACCTCGGAACCATCACCACTAGACCTTCACCTATCCTCGCTGTCTCCCTCTTAAAAGGCAAGGTCTCTTTCATTACACTACGATCGATTTCAATTACATCAATATCGTCCGCAAAACCAAGAAGCATGCGACCTTGTGATGATAGTTCCGTTCCTTTGCACGCCAGCTGTCCTGATAGCTCTTTCAAGAGCAATATTGAACAGCAAATTTGAAAATGCATCGCCTTTTTTTCTGTCCATCTAAGGTCACAAATGAGGTTGACAATCTGCAATCAGGTCTGCAATCCGAATACTTGAATTTGAACCATCCAACGTCGCACGTACACTACTGGTCAAAAGTTTAAGTGTACTTTACAATGTTAATGTATTGTTCAGCCATTGTTTTGCCTTTCTCATATAAAGAAAGGCTATGCAATCACTGTAAAAATCGACTTTTTAACGGAGGCCCGGAGGGCCGAGTGTCATACACCATTCGATTCAGTTCGTCGAGATCGGCAAATGTCTGTGTGTGTGTATGTATGTGTGTGTGTGTGTGTGTCATTTAAACTCACACAATTTTCTCAGAGATGGCTGAACCGATTTTCGCAAACTTAGTTTCATATGAAAGGTATAACGCTCCCATAAGCTGCTATTGAATTTTTAGTTGATCCGACTTCCGGTTCCGGAGTTACGGGTTGAAGAGTGCGGTCACCCAGCAAATTCCCATACAAACTGGTACCACCATGATGTTCAAATGATTTAAAACATATTAAAATTGATGTAACATTACTCTAGTTTGCGGGTCTGGATCACTAATGATCAATCAAAGCAGCTTTGGCCACCTATGACAGTTCATGACGCCCCCGGGGAACCCGCCAAGTTCCTAAGCTAATATCACATCCATTCCCCAACGAATTCTCTACCGATTTTTACAAACTTGATTTCAAATGAAAGATACAGTAATACCATTGACTGCTGCTGAATTTCATTCTGTTCTGACTCTTGCTTCCGGAGTTACAGGGGTGTTAGTAAGGATACACTGGAATTTCCCATATAAATCGGTACAATCGTAATACCTCAGAGGCTAAAAACTATTGAAATGGTTACCAAATTATTTCTAATCGCAGATCTAGATCACTGATTGCCAATCAAACATTCTTTGTATATATTGTCCACTATCGACGATTCCGGAAGTCCGGAATTCCGGGCATATTCCACAAATAAAGTCACATTGGTTCATCGGTGATGACTGAACCGATTTTCTCAAACCAAGTCTCAAATGGAAGGCAAAATATGCAGCTAAGTATTGCATCAGAGCCCCTCCGCCCCCCCCCCCGCCTTGCCCTTACATCTCCCTCCTTCATCACTACCGTACCCTTGGACCACCCTCACGCCCGCATTTCCTTCATCCACCCCGTATACCAAAATAAAATGAAGGATTTCTGACGCATCCTCCACTCCCACTCTACTAACCCCCCATTCCCTCCACTTTTAAACCCATTCCACCAATATTTCAAAATATAATCACATGAAGATAACATTGAACTCATGCTGATTAAGCTAATTAAATACTATTCTTTTGCCTTTCTCATATAGAAAGGTTACGCAATTGCTCCAAAAACCGACTTTTTAACCGAGGCCCGGAGGGCCGAGTCTCATATAACATTCGACTCAGTTCGCCGAGATCGCAAAATATCTGTGTGTATGTATGTGTGTGTATGTGTGTGTGTATGTGACCAAAAATGTCACTCATTTTTCTCAGAGATGGCTGAGCCGATTTTGACAAACTTAGCCTCAAATGAAAGGTGCAACGTTCCCATAGGCTGCTATTGAATTTCTAATGGATCCGACTTCCGGTTCCGGAATTACAGGGTGATGAGTACGAACACGCAGAAAATGTCGATTTTAATAAATTCTGCAATGAATGTATAAAGGTGAAATTTTTTTCCAAAATATGACCACAACTGCTTCGATTTGTAATATTAGGTCACTAACATCCATTCAAAGTCTATTTGGCCACATTGGCCACCATCCTCAGTTCCGGAAGCCCCGGCGGAAGTATCTAAATTCAGAATAACATTCACATCGTTTTCTCGGAGATGGCTAGACCGATTCGACTAAACTTGGCCTCAAATGAAAGGTATTGCGTCCCCGTAAATGGCTATTTAATTTCATCCCGATCCGACTTCCGGTTCCGGAGTTACAGGTTGTGGCGTGCGATCACATAGCAAATTGTGATTCAAACCGATACTCCGATGAAAGCAAAAAAGGTAAAAATTTCGCTAAAATGTCTCTCAAACAACTTAAATTTGCTGTTCTCGGTCACCGACGGCCAACCAAACTTTCGTTGACTACATTGACCACCATAGATGGTTCCGGAAGTGCCCGGGAAAAGCGGCCACCTTTCAAAATTTTCGAACTCACATCAGTTTCCCGGAAATGGTTTGGCCGATTTTCACAAACTTAATCCCAAATGATAGCTATAATATCCCCACAGATGTCTATAAAATTTCGTACGGATCGCTTATATGGGTCCGGAAATATAGACTAAATCGTCCGGTCACATATGAAATTTCCATATAAGTCGGAACTCAATTTTTTTTTTTCAAAGGGGGGACCCCATGAAATTTCAGAAATCGAATTCGTATTTTTGATGCCAAACACCTTTAAAATGCATGAAATCTCGAGATTTTATGTTATCTCGAAAAAATTTTTTTTTATAAAAATCGACTTTTTGGGACTGCCGATTTCGCACCTTTTTTCAGTTCAATATTACCGTGGCTGTTTTTTCTTTTTCAAAATTTTAGAACTCGAATAATGATTTAATTTCCTGTATATATTTGTCATGTGATGTATATTAATAAAATGTAATATATGCATTTAAATGCTTTGAATATAAACAACGCACACATTCTCGTGAGTCAAGATTGAGAAAGGCACAATTGCACCGCTAGGTGGATTAAAATAGGTTTTTTCATTTATTATTATCATTTATAATTACTTTTCGACCCATTTCTCTACGATAGACACCACACCAGTCATCGTTTAACTTTGATCTGATTGTAATGACTTCTCCCTTCTGCCACCAAACAAGGCACCCGCATGCCAGTATTGGTCTAATTGGCAGAAGCCCATGCTAGCTTTCTTGATTCTGAGATCGATGTCAGCTATCCAATTGAGTTTTGAGTCAAGAATTACCTCAACGTATCTAACTTGATGTGTGATTTCAGAGTCAAAGAACTGCAACGGACGAGCCCCGGTTGCAATCCTTCGTTTCATGAAAAGCTCCATTGATGTTTTAGTTGGATTAACTGATAGTCCGACTTGAACACATCATTGCTCAACAACACATAAGGCTTGTTGCATCAAATCAAAAAGTGTGTTAATGCAAATACCGGTGATCATTATGTGATAATCATCGGCGAAAGCATACGTCGGAAACCCAAGTTCATTAAGTTTCCTCAACAAGTCATTGGCGACAAGGTTCCATTGACAGCACACCGCCTTGAGGACATCCGCAGACACTCAGTTTTCTTATCTCTACTTTTCTTAACGGAGAGCACAGATGTCGGTTGCTAAGCATTGCGTGTATCCAATTCGTGATATATAAAGGTACTCCGTGACCTCGTGCTGCATCCAAAGTCGAAAGACACGTTGTCAAAAGCGCCATCATTATCAAGAAAAACTCCTAAACTTGACTGCTTTTGATAAAAAGCTTTTTCAATGTTGTAGACAGCATTGTGTAACAGGATGCTAGTAGACTTTCCCCGGTTATATTCATGTTGCATTGCATGCAGCAGGTTCTCGCCCAAGCTAACATCCCAAATGTAGTGATCGATTAAGCGTTCAACTGTTTTGAGAAGTAAGGAGGTCAGACTGATCAGTCTAAAGGTATTTGCCTCCTCATAGGTGACGCGACCACCATTGGGAATGAATTTTACAGCTAATTCCTGCCACGCTAATGGAATGCAATCTGTTGCAAGACTACCGGTGAAATTTTTTTTTTTAAATATGCTTGAAGTGTTCATATCCTCTTTGAAATAGAATTGAAATGATTCCATATTTTCCCGTAGACTTATACGAAGCGAATCTTTCAATCGCCTATGTGATCGATTCGGTTGTGACAATACTACGCGCAGCTGCCTAAGAATCAGAACTAACTGAAAAGAACTCAAAAGAAGTTGTCAATGATTGCTCCGTACAGCCTGGAAAGTGTGTGTCAAAAAGACTGTTGTGTACTACATCTTCGTCAGACGAATATCCACCATTAGTAGTTCTAATCGAACTGACATGAAAGTCTTTCAATTATTTATTCTACTAGTCTCAATGAGACATGAGACATTTATGCCGAAGCTTTTCCAACCCTTTTGCTCAGAGGATCGAAGAGCATTTCTACATACTTTGCGAGTCAACTTAAATGCCTCCGATCCATCCATACGTCTGAGATTCCATGCTCTTCTATATAACGTTTTGAGTCGAACAAATTCGGTACTCCACCAAGGTATTCCTCTAGAAGCACGCATAACTAGAAGCGGTTGCAATGATGCGAAGTTTATATAACCCATTCTAACGACTACTCATTATGTGTCGTTATGGCATAAGGTGCACAACAGGCGTTTTAGCGAGTGGATGTTTGTCGGTTCCAGTCTTGATGCTACCCGTTAATCTTTTTTTCTAGTAAGGCTTAGTTCCCAACACATACATACAAACGAAATATTAATAACAGTGGGGAAATGGTGCAAAGCCAAAATGTGTCAATGACGATGCTGAAATACGGACGCGGCGACGGGGAGGCAAACGATATTATCTCACTCATCATTAGTGTGAAGCTTATATATGCCATTATACTACTCCATCAGTGTGTCGTCATGGTACGGGTAGTAAAGAGGTGTTTTTATCGATTAGAAGTTTGTCGGTTCTAATCTTGAATCTGATATGAAATTTTTTTTACTAGAAGTTTCAGGTCACGAGCTATTTATAGCAGCGAAGAAAAGAATGAAACAAAACAAAATGCAATGCAGCAGCAATGGTGATGAGATTGCTTGTGGTGGTTGGGTTAAGGGGTAGAAGAAAGATACGAAACTAAATACTAACAAAGTTTCCTTGTGTGTGAGTGTGTGTCATCGTTTTTTTTTGCGCGAGCGTTGCGCTCATCCCGAATTGTGCGCGAACAGCTCAATGTTCAAAAAGGATTGCTTTTGGGAATGAGATTGTGAGCCCAAAAACAGAAAATCTGAGCGCGCCGTTTTGGGTGTATCAGCCCCATAAAGATAGGAAACCCCATAGAAAACGATCATGGCTAGTGTAAACAATCAAAAACGGTGTACTTATGATCAGATAACGACGGTTCGTGCTCGCTTGGAACGAGCCAGTTTGCCAACTCATGCGTAATACCGTCAGAGCAGAGAGTTACATTTAACACTTCTCTGCTCGTGCAAATGTTGACCGATTTTCTACATTAAGTATTTATACTACTCACGTATTCAATCAATTCGGTGCCTCTCAAGTTGATAGCTGAGCTGCCCCAAATTATGCGGTGGACATTTGTATCACAGCCTTTTGAAATCATCCGAACACGATGGTGCATTATGTGGCAAATATGCTGAACAATACACGTATTTTTTGTTTATGTTACCAATGGTCATTAGAGTGGGACATGGTTATATGAAAAAAAAAATAAAATTTTGCTCCGAGTAACTTTTTGGGTCCCATTTAGCTCACAGAACAACTCTGCAAATTTTTAGTTCGTTCGGTGAAACTATATTTTTGCGCCCACGGTTTAAAGTTTACATGAGATTTCGTATGGGGAAAACGTCTTTTGCAAATTAATTCTTCCAAGAGTCACCCGTTACCTCCTAAAAATAAATAGATGTCTGATTTTTATAGGAAATTTGTCAAGGAAACAAAGTCTAGAAGACTACGAAACGATCTGATACTTGTTGAAAAAATTATTAAGAAAAAACCGATTGATGCCCTGAAGATTAATGAAAATTTTAATTTTTATAGCATCGCTGCTGCTGACGGTCGAATTATACACAAAATTTTTAATTTTCTCTTATTATGTGCAAAAGATCACTCAATTTATCCCTCAAAATTCCTGCGAAGTGGCCAAACAGTATAGATAAATGATTTAGACAAATTAAGAGAAGATCAAAACAAAATTGCATATAATTGGACAACCAACAACAGTAGTGCTAGAAAAAATGAATATTTTATCTATCGTCAGAGCATCAATTGGTTTCAGCTTAATAACTTTTTTTCTCAAGCGTCAGATCGTTTCGTAGTTTTCGAGACTTTGTTTTTTTGTTAAATGCTTTGTTAAAAGCCACATAACGGTTTATATTTAGGAAGTAATGGGCGACTCTTGGAGGAATTATTTTGTGAAAGTTAATTTTCCCATGCAAAATCCCATGTAAACTTTAAACAGTGGGCGCAAAAATATAGTTTCAGGGATCAAGCTAAGAATTTTCACAGATGTTCTAGGACCCAAATGGTACCCAAAAAGTTGCTCGGAGCTGGAATCGATTTTTTGTCCCACCTTAATGGCCATACTAACCGTGACAGCACAAATATGGCGAGTTGTGAGGTCGGATATAAGATATACGTCAACAGCATTATTCGCAAGTATACATGTACGAGACATTTCATGTGGATTTGTCATGTATGCCATTTGTTGTTTTGGTTGAGAGCTAAGAAGATATGGTTGAGTAGCTTTCCAACGTAGAAGTTTCCTTTATAGAAATACGATTCTTAAGCCAAAGCTATGGAAGCTTTCCTACCTGCACAAGGCGGGAAAGATTGTACGTTTATGCTAAGGATTAATTTGTGCTACTTTAACCAT
The DNA here is from genome assembly GCF_030247195.1 of Topomyia yanbarensis. Classification (NCBI taxonomy): domain Eukaryota; kingdom Metazoa; phylum Arthropoda; class Insecta; order Diptera; family Culicidae; genus Topomyia; species Topomyia yanbarensis. The sequence continues at coordinate 87,028,636 of NC_080671.1, forward strand.
ACTCGATCACAGCACTACACATTTCATCATCAGCACTTGTTGTACAACAACTAAAAGATACCAAAAACGTTGGCTTGTACTCTACTATAGATTCGCGTGACCATCCAAGAACGCACACGAATATGTAAATGGCCACACGGTTCTAAAATGGAATTTATACACGCAAAGCTACATACACGCTAGCATATGCGACAAACACGTTAACATAAAAACGCTTGAAGTATTCACGATCATCCGCCCACGCACATCTTCTCCCGCGATCTCGCAAACATTAGAACACCCCGGTGATTAAATGGACGTCTCAAACGCGCCCTCGGTCCTAGCAGTCTAGGTCAATGCCTTCAGTTGGACCAATAAAAATGACGCTCATATCCACTAGACAAAACATTCCATGGGGTCATGACCGAGAACCCTAGTGATATGGGGGACTGTTCTGGCATCTGTACTGTACACCTAAAACTAAATACCAGATTCACGGTCCACGCGAATATGCGAATGGCCACACGATTATAAAATCAAATTTAAACATGCTAAATTACATACACGCTAGCACACGTGACCTGCAAACGCCCACACGTTCGAACACGTTAACATACAAATTCTCGAATCCTTCGCGATAATACACAAAGACGAACGTGCAATAGTGATCATTCACGCATAACAAAGCCCAACATTTCGCAACATAAAAACACACAAATAATTTAGTGAACGCTCTACACTTATAATCTGATCAACGCGGTCCTACGCGATCATGAAGTCCTTACGCCCGCACAGATGAGCTGTACACTCAATATTACAATCAGTATTACGGTATGCTACAATTGACCAGCGTGGTGACAGCTCCAGACTCGTCTGCAATTGTAGTGAGTGATTCCGAGGACCAGCTACAGTTGAACCACTTTAAAAAATTTAAACTTTAACAGGCTGTAAAAATATTGAGAAGGGATTTCAAACTACGATTTTGGGATCATGCAGAAGAGAGTTCAATCCCGAAGAGAACGATGGAATTGGGCAATATTCCCACTTAACCCTCACAGGAAGAAAATGTGCTTTTTGGAGGTTCTTCGAAATCACTAGGCACTTTTTATTAAAAAAAAAACTTTTATTTAACGACAAGTTTGTAGATTACGCCAATAGTTCCAGTGCTCGGTTGAAGCCCAAGACCGGATATTTTCCTTTATCCTGCTGAAGAATCATGTTGCATCATGATGATGATGGTAAAATGAATTTTGTTTTGATTTTCAAAGGAAAAAAAATCGATGACCGTCCATCCCTAAGTTTAAACCAGCACCAAACTCATGCCAGTTAGTCACTCAAATTCAGAAAGTCAACCTCGTCGAACTGCTAAACAGCCTCGTGGATCCGATCTGGCGCAAAATGCGTTAGAATGCCGGTCTGGTTCAAAATAGATCGGGGAAAACGTTGTTTCCGTTCCAATCTGTGTGAAACCGGTTAATAAATTTTGGCTTTATTTGTCTCATATTAGACCAGAAGTAACTAATGAGGAAATTACCGCCATGGTAGGGGAAAGTGGTCGGTTCTCGGCAATCCTACGTAACTTTTGACAGAAAGCAGACATGGACATTCTGATAAATATTATTTGTGTGTTATATAAGCACAATATTTTTGTGCCGATTGCTAATTTGCTTAGGGTTACAGAAAGAAGTAAATCGATCGAAAAAGTATGCGCATTGAATATTTACGAAGTGAATTTACTCTATTTTGTGATTCAACATTGATTGGCACCGAAATGTTAGCCACAATTTTTGTTTGTTCAGTTTTCAAAAAGGTTACTAAAATCGGTTGTCGTCACCCTATTTTTTGTGGCAAATGCTGAGTTCTCAATAAACGAATCAATGTTATAATTTTACTAAATTGTTAATATTTTTTCAGGTTGACAGAATAAATTTAATTCTTTCATAAGTTATTAGCTAAGACCTCTAGCGTTCCATTGGTATGCTTATTCCCATATATTGTTCAATTGGAGTAATATTGTGGGCCAAAAACAAAAGCGTGCCGACAACCGAACACATTCCCCTACTGGTAAACCTGAAAATATCGCAGAACCCTCAGGTAACCAATTGCATATCGATCGCATGATCTGCGTTTCATTCAAAGTGGGCCTGGACTTAGAAATGACATCTACCGCATTGGACCCTTCGTCTTGGCCTGAAGAAATTTTGTTTCGTCAATTCGAGGAATATGCTGCTCCAAAATTCCGCAAATCTCTTTTTGTGAACCTGACGCCAGCACCTATAGCACCGTAAAAAGTCGGAGGACATCACTAACCGTGTGTAGCGTTTGATCAAGGCGTTCTATCATGGATGGTGGAACCTTCAGGTTCCCATAGCAGGCGAGTATTGTAACATTTTTCAACACTCATTCACTCCGTGTTGCAGCGTGCTTCGCTTTCGACGTTGCTGCTGGTCAGTCCGCAGCGGGCAGTGCTGAGGATAATTCTACAACAAGCTATGTGGATAATGCCGCTTTGCAAGCTAACGTGAACCAATAATAAGCATTAAGGAAGTCTCCGCGACTTCCGACCCAGGAGAGCCCTCCACTAACATGATATTTACTACCAAAACGTACGCGGATGGACGTATTTTTCTTGGCTGCTTCGAAAGCTGAGTACGGAATAATCCTCCCAACCTGGCTAAATAACCAAATCTTTTCTGCACAACTGTTTGAACACCAATCCGCCATTTTCAGGAATGAATGGAATCCCGCAACTATCTCCAAATACGCTGGAACAGTTGTGGGTCGTTGTTGACATACCACAAAACGCACTCAGCATTGGCGTTATATACTTGCCCCTCCCCCCGACCGATTTGATTTGATGCGGTGAGTATCAATGAACACGTGGAATCGCTGAATTAGATATTATCACAATCAAGCCCCAAAACTCCCGCCATTCTGTTCGGTGACTATAACTAGTCCAATATGCGTTTCTCTGGATGGGTTTAAGGGGGGCGTCTGGTGTAAAGTGCTTAAACAGAAAGTAATTTTGTTTTACGATTTTGAAGGCAAGGTAACAATGAACCTCTTGTGTAAAGTAAAGACTTATTTATTTTATATGAAAAAATATTTTTTTCAGTCACGCAGAGCAGTCACGACGTCCAAGCATTTCCACGTCAAGGAGCGCCACGGTGGAAGTGATAACTATTGGTTGTCTTTACTCGATGAACCAAAAAATAAGCATAAATTTCGGAAAATGGCATTAGTTACAAGATGAACCGAAAAATATAAAAAGTATAAATTTCAGAAAATAGCATTATGAAAACTGAAAAGTCTCATATTTTTAAGTAAAATTCTCATACTTTTCTTAAAAATAATGAGGAACATTTTGACATTAAAAATGTCTTACTCCACTATCTGGGGCTAGGTGTCATTCTAAAATCTAAACTATCTCCCATGTAACGAAACTATGTAAGGTTTGCACGCTTATAACTCCGATATTACTAGATGGATTTTAATCATTCATACACCAACCGATTCAGAAACACCTAACTTAAATATTGGTAATAATTTAATATCTCCCCAATAAAAGTAGACTTTTGGAAATCGGTAAAATGAAAAAGTTCACGAAAACGGGAAAATTACCATTCGTGAGGCAGATTTCTCAGACACAGCCATCAATAGAGGGCAGCTTAGTTGCTCAATGAAACACGAAAAGCCATAAATAGAAGCAACGCATGTTCGTTTAAATCAGTTGTTGCTCTTATCCCACACGAGCAACGTCGTCTCCGGGCGATGCAATAAGCGCTATCGATTTTCGGTAACGTTGGCATTTGCACACACTCGCACCTAAGTGACTAAATCATATACGGTTAGTTTATAAATAGAGGTGACGCGTACCCGTTTGAATCAGTTTTCGTTCTTATGTCGAACGGGTAAGACCATGGCTGCAGTGTCTGGGCACTACACTAAGCGGTAGACGCTATGCATTTTCGGCAGCGGTGGCCGTGTGCGGATTTTTCGGGTACCAGCACGGTGTCACAGAATGATTTGCAAAGTGGGTGGGTGAGGTGGTTTGGATTTAATTCAATGCGGTGTGTGCTGCTTAAGAGTGTTGCGTTTGAAAAAAATATATTTATTTTTATGCATGCGTGTGCGTTGTAACTTGTTAATCCATGTTTACGGCGCTTTGTAGCTGCGTAGGGTAAAGAGCCTATTGGTTTTCATGTTTCATATTTCGGTTTTATATTTTTTATGAGTAAGGCATCTGACAACGTGCTTCTGTAGTTATTGCACTGTTCAGCAGCGTAGTATTTTATATAGGAGAGTACACTCATGTTTTTTACGCGGATTTTGAAATTTGCGCGGTTTTCATTAATGCGTTTTTTTATATTTACGCGGTTTTCATTTACACGGCCTGTATCCCCTGCGTGAAAAATCTGAGTGTAATTGCATCGGAAACAATCACATTCCCAGCAGAACTTTTTGTTTTTTTAATTTCAAACACTTTTGTTTCGTACTGCACACAACGGAAAATTTTAAAACAGAACTTACCGTCCCAGCAGCAGTTTAAGCGGCTGTTCTTTTTCGATTCAAATTCAAGCCATGTCTTAAGCGTTACTGGACTTAAAATTGTTTTCCCAGTTTATCCAGTCAGAATATCTGTCTGTTTTAAAGTATACAACAAATAGAACGGTTGGGTATACTAATTTAAATTTTAAAATAAATCTGTTTTAAATTATGAAACAAACCGCTGTACTGAAGATATAATTATGTCAGTCCTATTACCACATAAAACACCTATATAACATAAAACGCTGCAGAATTGGTTTAATAATACAATGTTTACACTACAGAGTTATAACACGTTTTAATAATTAGCAACAAGAAAAATGTCACCAAGATAGCATAAAAACCCGTTTTAACTGGTAGTGCGAACGTTGTATAACAATGTAATTTATCAAATAATTTTATTTGTTCAACCACTAATCGATCAAGAAATACTTAACCTTAAGATTGTTTACTTAAGTTCATTAGTACATTATTGAAAATTTAAATGGAAAATGAAATTTCATATTTCATGGAGAATCTGTATATTTCCGTTGGCGGGCGTGGGCTTCCTCATCACAGCTCTCAATATGGAACTTTTCTTTTGAATATATTTTCTGGACAGACCAGCCTATTTTTACTAGATGGATCAGCCAAATAATGCCAATCACCTAGTGAGATACTTGATTAATTAATAGATTACCGTTAAAAGACCTTCAATAAATTATGTTTTGATGGGGAGGGTATATAGCAAATTGTAACATATGAAAACAGGCGAGTGAACAAGAACGTGAGTCGATATGTGTGATAGATAAAATTCATTTGCACGCTCTTGAAAAAAGCTACATTTTTAATGTCACCGTGGTCGTGTCCTGTACACAACCCTTTAATTTTTTTTTATTCAGTTTTTCGTGGTTCATCGCCAGGCTACACCTATTATGCATTTTCATAAATTAATCAAGTCAATTCATTGAACAGTTTATTAGTTATCGTGTCTGCCAATTTGAAAAATTATGTTTCAAGAAAAACGCTATTAAAGTTGCCGATATATTGAAATCTGCAGCTGTTTCAGCAAATACGCGTGAGCAATGATGGCTGTTCAAAACAAAATAAGGTAGCCACCGAAATTGTGGGACGCTATTCTAGAGGTTTAATACTAACAATTAAGCGAAAACACACACACACAGACATTTTCCGATCTCGAAGAACTGAATCGAATGGTATATGACACTCGGCCTCGGTTAAAAGGTCGATTTTTAGAGCGATTGCATAGCCTTTCTTTATATGAGAAAGGCAAAAAGTAAATAGTTATAACTTTGAAAATAATTCGAATTTTGAAAAACTGCTCGAATTGCATATTTGTTTATCGTCGAGAACCCATAAAAAATTACACAGAAATCTCAACCGACGATAAATTGTTTGCACACTTGGAAGATTTGAAAACATATAAAATTAAAAAAAGTAATGGAATAAATGTGTCTAAAATGGACTTCGAAACGGGGTACAATAGATGACACTTCATGGCTCCGAAAATTCTAAATATAAAAACGCTTTTAATCCACCTAACAGTGTGATGAGACATTTCTTATAACTCTTATCACTCTCTTCGGATATTATATCGTTTGAGAACATTTAGAACTTGATGCTTCGCGATGTTTTTGATAACACATACTACATGGGATTGTGGCAGGACTCAGAGAATTGCTCAAATCAGCATAGGACAACATAAGTGCTAGAAATCTCAAACCAAATCAATGGGAGAGCGAAAAAATGGCCCATAAAATAGACATACAAACGAATTATTGCTAATGCTCTGTTAATAAAATATCTAAATTCCTCAATCAATGCATTGTGGTGGGAAAACTGAATTTTCCTAAAGGGGTTATGTATATTGTACTGAGCCAAAAAATCGAATTTTTTTTTGAATCGGAATGGTGTTTATACTTTACTCAAATTTTCAACGCGACTGAGACCTAAATATCAACGCTTTTTCTGGAAAAAAGCGATACTAGCAGTGACACCATTCAAAGAAAATCAACAGTGAATATTTCCAGACTTTATTTCCTATTTTCCTATCCAGGTTTTATTTCCTATTTAAGAAATATTGTGTTTTTTACATCCTAGATTGCATGATTCAGTGATCGAAACCCAAAACTTCATGAAGTATTTGAAATTATTAAATTAAAATTTGTGTTTGCTATTGAAATTGACAAAATGATAGTATCGCCCCTTTGACGATTGTTTACTTTTTCGGTCCCACCTATCAGCATTGAAGTATCACATTTTGTTTACAATACCAATTTTACAATTGGTGGGGGTTTGGTGAAAATCGATCTTATTGTCCAAACGGCATAATTCCGAAACCGTAATTTTTGAAGTTTTAAAATTATGCAGAATTAATTTTTCAAAAAATAGTAACAGAGTTCGTGTTTTTAGCGAATTTGTTGAGACTTTATTGTAGTCATGAATATTAACCTGAGAAAATTCACCATAAATACTTCTTGAACGATATACCGTCAAAATTATTTTATCAAATGATGCACTGTTTAACGTTTGTAAAACTCATCGAAGATACTAACCCTCCGAAATTGGCGGTTTCAAAATGATGTTATCTTGACCTTAAATTACTGTTTTTGAACATTTGACCTATACATATAATTGGTCATACAACAAAAATCAAATTCTCATCAAAATCGATCAGAACCTGCTAGAGTCGAATGGAAATCGTAATTTTTCATAAATTTCTCTCTACATTCGGAAAGTGTTATCCTCGATATTAATCATATTACGTTTTCGTCTCAACTCGACGCATTCCCAAAATGAAAAACTGTTTTAATCCACCTAGTGGTGCAATTGTGCTTTTCTCATTTCTCCAGACTACGATTCCATGGCTGGTTATGTTCAATACAATGGTGGAATTAAATCAGTGGCGTAGCCAGAAATTTGGTTTGGAGGGGGTTTTGACGAAAATCTTAGATTGTTCAAAAATGTTGGCGGGTCTATTGATGACATTTAATCTGTAGGCCGCGATCGACTGGGTACTACCGTGTTCTACAGTAATAGCGAAATGGGATGGTGTGAGCGGGCATGGGCGCTATAACCCTACCGTAGACAGAACTAAATACCTGTTGCAGGTGTCAGTTATGTTGGGTGGAGAACTACGAGACAGGTTAGGTCAAGTTTAACGAGTGGGCCAAAAACACCACTTTACTAACAATCAAGGAGAAAAGGATGAGCTGAAAACTCGCAACTTCGATACCGTAGCATTGGAGGAGCTTTGCTAGACGGGGCAGAAGGTGTGGAAATGCGGGGATCGAGCGACGGCACAAGAGCTGGGCGAAATGCGCCAACGCGTGAGCAAGTGGCAGTAAGCTCGTCATCGGTGACATAAACATCCTGATATGCCGGGGGCATTGTGTAAACCGGTTATCGCACAGGATACACCTTATAAATAATGTGCAGAAATTCTCACGATTGATAAGTGTAAGTAAACACCTAAATAGCGGAGCAGTAGACGACAAGAGTATTGCAAGAATCAGCTTGGAGACGCGCGCAGTCGACGACAGATTCCGGATCTACCTAAGATTCATGAAAAATAGGACGGTTGAACCGCTGGCAATGACCAACTGTCATGTGAGCTACTCAAACACAGAGTAGAGGAATTGGCTAGAGCACTCCACTGAGTGCTTTTGAAGATCTGGAAGGAGGAGATTTTACCGAAGTATAGGACGTAGGGAGTAGTATGTCACATCTATAAAAATGGTGTTAAGCACGATTTTTGCAACTAATTACCAATTAATCACATTACTGAACTGCCCTTGTATACAAAGGTGACGTAAATGCCATCGAGCATATTTTTCAGGAAATCAATTTTCAAATCTTGCATGGTGCGGGTAAGAGCATGCTTTCGCCACTTTGCTTTTCGCATTTCAACAGGTTATTTTTTTTTTATTTGAAGTCGTTTGCACTGAAAGATGCGAATTTTCGCAGTGAACTTTAAAATGCGAACAAGTTAAATTTGACCAAAGTGGCGTTGAAGTCACTTTTGCATACTAGGATAGTAAAATTTTTTGTTGCCGCCTATAACCGTTAGTAGGGGAATTCCTAGCGCAATATGACCTATAATGCACAAATACGGGTTGCATCCATATCTTCAACAAGGCTATTTGCAATAACATTCTTGAAAACTTTGCTGAAGACACTAAGTCTCGACAAAATTTGATTGGAATTAGTAATGCATCCAACTGGAAAAATTAATCAACTAAATTATGCTGCTAAATACTAAACCTCCAAAAGCTGATGGTTTCCAAATTATGGAATCTTGGCGCCATTCAATTCTATATCCAAATGTACATCATAAATAGCGAAAAACGTGAAAAATTTTCAATATTTTTTATTACCAATCTTAGCTAGTCACATTATATAAGTGATAACCAAAAAAATAAAATGCACATAAAACCGATTCTGACATGTTAAAGACAAGGGTAAAACGCCATTTTTCATCAGTTTCTATGTAGGCGTTTTCATTGAGCTATTTTGTTTGATATTTACATGATTTATCAACTATAGGATCCTCACTAAAATATTAGTTACAAGTTTGTGAGAATGGGCACAATTTACAAAAAGTCCCCATAACGTTTAAAACATTAGGTTCTCAATGTAATGAACAGATAATAAACTTCAAAATTATTATTTCAATATTTAATAAACTAGTCAGCATCCAACTTTTTTTCTTCAATTCAAATATTTTGGTTTGGAGGGAGTTTTAACCCCCAAAACCCCCCCTTGGCTACGCCACTGAATTAAATATTACATGTTCAGTTCGATTTGCACACACGTACAATGGATCGACAGCCACGATCTTGAGATACTGACCGCCGCTGGTTTCAAGCGATGTTTCAGTATCACATAGTAAGATCCGGGAGGTTCGGGTCCTGCCGAAAATTTTCAACTTGTTAAGAAATTTTAAACTAGTTTTAATTTTAAAGTAGCAACCACTTACCGCATACTCCCTCCGGGCCGGTATGATTGACGATTTTTAGAGTGATTGGAAAACCTTTCTATATGAGAAAGGCAAAAATGTCCCAAAAAAATCAATTTTTGTCAAACATTATTTTTTTCGAGTTTACATCAAATCTCGATGTTTCATACATTATAAAGTCATTTGGCATCAAAAATACAAATTTGATTTTGAAAATTTTTCATTTCAGTTTATATGGGAATTTGCTGTGTGATTGCACTCTTCAACTCGTAACTCCGGAACCGGAAGTCCAATCAATAAAAAAATCAACTGCAGCCGATGGGAAGGTTGACCTTTCATTTGAGACAAACTTTGTGCAAATCGATCCAGCCATCTCTGATTAACAGAGGTCACATTTTTTTTCCACATACACACATACACACATACATACACACACAGACATTTTCCGATCTCGACGAACTGAGTCGATTGGCATATGACACTTGGCCCTCCCGGTCGGGATTAGATTGACGAATTTTAGAGTGAATGAGAAAGGCAAAAACATTTTAGCAAATGTTGAAAGTTATGCATTTTTTGGTGAGCTGTTCTATGTTTCATAGACATTAAATCAATTTCAACTTCACTTCCTATTAAATAAAGACCCTTATTACAGTACATCTCTACAAAAGCGAGCTCAATTTGAAAAGAAATCTGAGGATTATTATTGATTACAGAACTCTGGAATTTTCTATTGGAATGTTTTCAGGCAGGAATTTGATATTGATGCTATTAGACAACTGTGAAATCAAGACCAATGGATCAGTTACATATCAGGAAGGACCCCATTCCGACAATTTATCAAAAGTCCTCATAATGTTTACAACAACAGGTTATCAATCTACGGATCAGATAATTGTTATTGTAATATTGAATTAAATCAGTCTGCATCAATAAATTTTCAACTTCAATCCAATTTATTTTTTTGGTTTGGTGGGGGGGGGGGGGTTGTATGGTGTTAAACCCCAAAACCTTCTCTTGGCTACGCCGTTGCTTGGAGTTATTTATTTCGCTTTCCATTTTCCGATATGTTTCAGATCGATCCGATGGTTATAAGTTAGAAAAATTGCAGTCAGAAGGTTCGCACAAATGAACATTTTTGCCCTGATAAGTTATCAAGTTCCTTCCAGATAACTTGGAAGTGTTCGGTGATTATTTCTAGCGGTTGTAGATAGTAAAATGAAATACAAAATTCGTTTTATCGAAATAATGTTTAGCTTATTTCAATGGATTATTACTATATTGAACAATAAATAGGCGACAAAGAGTAATCCACAAACAACAAGCCATAACTTTTAAAGTATTCAAAATAGATATTTGAAGTCTTCAGTAAAGTTATTCGCAAAAGTAAGAGCTACAAATTTGCTGAAGGCATCATTTCGATATAATCACTTCCAAGAAAATTTGTGAAAGTATCTCACTCATAGGGGGATTAATCAGCAAAAGCGCAATACCAAAAGAAAGGGCATATTGCCTCCATTAAATTCTCCGAAGATACTATTGACCTAAAATAAGTCGTTTTGGCGTTAAAAATAGATTACATGTTTTTGGTCATATTTCTGGCAATGGGAAATGATAAAAATCTTTCGTCCGCATTTAATGTTAAATATCTCTTTTGATAATAGTCCGATTTCAACAATCTATAGCTTGTTCGAAAGGTATTCGTTAATGCTATCGAAAAACATATAAATTGTTAATCTATATTGTCAACTTCGAATAATAATTCCAAGAAACTGCAAAAAACGCCATTTTTACACATTCAAACATTCATATCTTGGAAACTAAACATCAGAATCAAAAACAAATTAATAGCGTTCATACTGTTTTTTAGTTCTTTCATTTAAAATTGGTTTGGATAAGATCGGTTCAGCCATTGCTGAGAAACACGAATGAGAATTTGTCCGTTACATACACACACACACACACACAGACACACACACACAGACATTGTCCCAAATCGTCGAGCTGAGTCGATTGGTATATAAGACTCGGCCCTCCGGGCCTCGGAAAAAATCTTGAAAGTTTGAGCGAATTCTATACATTTCTTTTATAAGAAATGTAAAAAATAGTTCTTTGAGCAATGTTCTGTGGTTAGAGCCGTGCTGAAACTTTACGGAAAAACCATTCTATTAAACCGACAAAAAACCCGAGTGTGGTTGAAATTGACATTAACCCTAGAACGTGGCACTTACGTTTTCCACCCTAGACCGTTGCACTGGAGTATAAATGTACCCCACGCTTTGATCGTAATTTTCACAGGTAAAAATGCAAACAAAAGAAATGTGTAGTAGGGTGATGAGCCTCTTTAAGCAATGTTTCTATTGTCACCCTACCCATTTGAATCCGTTGGTTAGAGCAGCGTCTGCCATCATTGTTCAACGCATTGAATCAAACGGATGCGCAGCAATAGGGGCACTCGACTCGAGTTTTCATTGCGCTCAAACAGGAAAATTTCGCTGTTTTCAACGCATATGTGTTATTATCTTGGTTCTTAAGAACGAAGCAAAGCTGTTGATGTTAATGTGTACGCATTCCATTGATTGTAGGGCGAGTAAATAATGAATTAGTGAGGCACCCTCCTTAGTATGGTGAAAATAGGCACTTTACCCTACGTAATTTTCTTTGTTTTTTAATTGCGAAAAGAGCCTTGTCAGTGAAAGTACGGAATTTATTGAATCAATGATACATAAATTAGTTTGAACAAAAAAAGAATGAACAAATCGCGGTTTTGACTTTTTTCACAAAAATTACTATAACTTTGCGAATTTTTAACCGATTTCAAAAAAATCTAATGTTTCTAAAAGTTGAAAGAATGGTCTAGAAACGGTATGAAATTGAATTTCGATATTTTTGAAAAAGTGCAATTATTTGGAAGAGTGAATGTTTAAAAATCGGTATTGGAAAATACCACGAAATGGGGTGAAAATTTAAATGAAAAAAACATTCTGACCAGTAATACATTGGTAACACGCAACGTAACTGTTACAGCAGTTACTGTGCGCAAATTATACTTGCGAGTCATTGTTTTGAAAAACTATAAAATATATAAAACAATAAAAATCAGCAAAATCAGAACGATTTTTTTTTACTTCAAAATTAAATTAAATTAATTGAATAAATGATTAAAAACGATTTTATAATACTAATTGTTACTAACGTAGTAAAACAACCAGTATTTAAACTGGTATTGTCACGAGTCACATTACTGACAACACAAAACCTGGCGAAACGCTAACGGCAACCGTACACTGGGGTACAAATATACCCCACGCCAACTTTGACACCTGCTTCCACGAAGGCTATAAGCAAACTGGCTATACCACCTTTTCCTACTCTTACTATGAACTCTAAATTGAATTATGGTTAGCGTCCCCGGTCGATAAATGCCGAATTCTCGCCTTCACACGGTTCCAAAGAAGACATGGGGTACATTTGTAGCCCAGTGCAACGTTCTAGGGTTAATAAACGTATATCTTTGAATATGATTAATTCATCCAAAAAACTGATAACAAGCAATATCAAGTGCACGAACTGAAAAAATGACCGTTCACTCCTGCAAATCACTCTTATTTCGCTGATTCGGTTTTCAGTGAAATCATTTAAAAGATGTGACGCATTTATCAGTGGATAGGGAAATATGTTACTTCCGGCAGAAGGCGTGTAACGCAATTTGTTCACGGACAGCTGACTGTCGCAGGGGGGTAAATTTCATCGCAATCTGATTCGATTATAGTTTAAATGATTGCATACCAAGAATTCCGCATCTGATGTCTCTTTCGACTGTTTTTAGTGGAGGGTGAAAAGATGCGTAGGTACGTGAATTAAAATTTTCGACTGCTTACTTCACGCTGTGCCTGTGACTCATTGCATTGTTGGGACGTATTTTATATTATAGAGGAAAATAAGGTGAGGAAGAAGAGCCTTAAACTACTAGAAGGACCATCTCCATTTATTCGTTGGTCGAATCATATAGTCTTTATAGTGAAACTAGAATTTGGTCGGTGTTATATCAGAGCGGATCAAGTAACAACATATCAAAAACTTCCACCAAAGCGTGTGGTGATGACTCGTTGTAGCCTATATAACCTGCAGGCCCGTAGCGTGCGGTTGGCCTGGTTGGCCCTCACCAAGGGCGCCAACCTTAAGGGGTCGCTTAAACTTTGATCTGCTTTATAAAATAAGTGGAATAATAAGTCAAAATAAGTGTGCCATTTTCAGGTAAATATTAAATTATTTTCCGAAATTAGAACTGAGAAAAAATGCAAGTGTAAATATCAAAGGGGAGCAAAACTGAAACTCCACCAAATGCGACAAAAGACCAAGGCTCTGTCAGGCCCATTCAGATGTCCCCAAGCGGATCGTCAGAGTATATCTATTCCTGAGCCAAGAGAGTATAATGATTTGTTGTGGAGAATGGTATAACTCTCTTTAGTATTTCTGAAAAAGCGTGCCTTGTGCATGTGTGTCAAGAGAACGTTTCAGGTTATCTGGGCGCTTTTTGTACGCGGGCCACGGTAATAGTTGATGTCGGCTCTCCACAAAGGTAAAGGTATGACCATAATAATTCAATCTAATAAAATAGGGGTGGACGTAGCGTATTGGTAAATCGATTGCCTTGTACGCAGCGCACCTGGGTTTGAGTCCCGATCCCGCACATAGGGTTAGAAATTTTTCATAAGAGATTTTTCTAACCCGAAGAGGCGAATGACCTTAAGGTTAAAACCTCTATAATCGAAATAAAAAAATCATGGCTTAAATAGGCATAACAGTTCCACTAAAAGTCACCCCATACGAGTGTGTAGGAATATGCTATTTTGCACCCTCCTGTGCGGTTGCCATTCAACATCTTCGCTCACTGGAACAAGAGGTCCTTGAAACAGTCTGTTAAAACACACTGTCAATCTTAACTTCGTGGCGGGCATGTAGGCACGGTATCCTTCACAAAACTCTTGCCGCCAGTAATGCTTTCTTTAGACAGGCTATCACAAATTTGTGAATATCTGTGCGATCTTTCGAGGTACTTAGCGGAAGATCTTTGATCCGAAAGCACATCAGGTGTGGTTCGATGGAGTTCAATGTGTATGCTTTTGAGCGAGAAGCTGGGTGACGAATCGTGTTCGCTATCCGAGAAGATGCGCGTTGTATTCCCCAATAAGTCGTCTGCTTAGTAAACTGATCTGAACTTACTGTTTCCCGGAAAAATGCTTCATTCGTTGCCTTCAAACACCTATCGTCAACTGAGTTCACAAAGTTTCCCGAGAAAATGCTCCGTCCGTCGCCTTCACAATGACGACATTACAGACAAATTTGCAATGAACTTATCTATAAAATATCGAAAAACTATATTGGACTGTAAGTTCTCCATACCGGTGGGATTATCCTAAATTGCCTGAAAAGGGTCGAGTCAGTGCTGGTATCTACTGTCGTGAAATCAGATTAGACCAATTCTATTCGCTTGGTAGATACTGCACCGTATTCCAAGCGGAAATCTGGCTGCCAGGTAACCCTAAATGCAACTAGTTCGTCAGATTCATTTTTTTGCGTATCCGAATTTTTTCTACTCATACATAGACGGGTGTACTCCATTAGGCATAAATACATTAGGCATACGGACGTTAGTCATAAGTACGTTAGGCATAATGGACGATTCGGATAACATACGTTAGGCATTAATTATCATGTAGCACTTAAAGAAACTTATTGTTTGGCGATGATGGCCTCGGGTGAAAAGAGCGTGAATGTTTGTACTTCTTTTGATATTGTTGAATTACTCAAATTAATGAAGCAGACCGTATGCTTGATTTGCGGAAATCCAACTTGCGTTTTTAATTTCTCGACGTACAACCGATAAATTGCACATAACCAAAATGGGCTCAGTAATCTTGTTTGAAATCAATATAATTTGTATTAAGGTATGAATAAGTCACATTAACTTACATGCGTAATGCAATAGGGATCTTTTATTTGGAAAAATATCTCCCTTTTTCATATGCATCGATGGTGCGTGTCCTTACGAGCACATTCGTATTGTTTTAAAACCTCGCCAATTCTTTTCCGATTTTTAAATTAAAGGAAGCAAAATTGAATTCAACCTAAAAAACTGGCAGATGGTCTACTAAATTTCATGTCTGATAACATGTTTGTTTGCCCTATTGTTTACATCACCCACACAGCAAAATCTTGAACTTTTACAATCCGTTAGCTGTTTGTAATCATAAGTGTCATTTGAAAACTATAATAGAACTGATGAGACAGCTAATAAAGTCATTTTAGTCTCATGGTTTTTTTATATCTTATTGTCCTAAAATGAAAAATGTATTTTCAATAGCTCTGCTCTTAAGAAGAAAAAAAGGTCTAAGATATTAACTCACAGTATTAATCTGCATCAGAAAATGCAATAATCCACACACCCCTAATGATCCCGATGGTCCAAGTATAAAATATATGCCTTAAAGAACAGCTCATGAAAAAAAGAATGATGCATTATTCATTCAACGAATATACGAATATTGTTGCTTTTATGTTGTTTGACTTCAATCACTATATTTTTGAGGTCATCGCAGATAGAACTACGGAAACTGTCTGATACGAGGGAGACAGGGATTGCTTTTGAAGCCAGTTGCTTTTCAGCAGCGCAGTTTTCTCCAGATTGTATAGCTGGTAGATGCCAGAAACAAGGATTCTTTCTTCCATCACCTCTCGAGCACAATTCAGCGGAATTCAATGCACAGTGGCCAAATGCAACAGGAGGACTAGGTGCCGGAACATGTACTCCGAATAAATCTGTCAAGGTGAGTGTAAACCCATCTACCGCAACGTCAACATCGATTGCGTGATTTAGTAGGGTTAACCTGTCGAT
Organism: Topomyia yanbarensis; assembly: GCF_030247195.1. Lineage (NCBI taxonomy): Eukaryota > Metazoa > Arthropoda > Insecta > Diptera > Culicidae > Topomyia > Topomyia yanbarensis. The sequence goes on from NC_080671.1 coordinate 87,045,015, forward strand.
ATTCTGTAGTGAGTTAAGACCAAGAATATCGGCTTTTGAAAACTTTAACTTCCAGTCTTCGAAAATCTCATCGATAGAAATCCGCTGTGTCACTGCGAGAGGAGGGTGATGTGAGTCTACATCAATATCGAATCAGAGATATAGTAGTTTTTTGAAGCTACCTCGTTGACAAACAGGAGTTTTAAGGTTCGATTCCGTTTTTTAGTAACTGTACACATTTGTGAAATGTTTAGAATGGACATCCCATCGAGCAAAATAATACTAGGCCTTGAGAAAGTAGATTTAGATAAATCAGGAGAAGCGTAGCCAGAATAAGTGGTCTTCCTGATAATAATCGCCAAATAGTAAATGAACTGCGTTCGGTTCCAGGGAGTTGGTGATATGAAGCGCTGTATCGACATACGATTGAATAATATTAGCATCATCAGCAGAGCTCGGAGGAAGATACACAACACCTACACATATATGAGCACATTGGGTAAATATTTATTACCCACACTGGCTCAATACTGTTGTTGTTAACTGTGTTTCGTTTTGACGATAGCGGATACCGCGATAAGAACACCGCCACCTCGCGTTTTCCAGTACTTGATGGTTCACAATCGTTGCAGTAGATGCAGTAACTTGGCCCTAACAGCTGAATCGAGCTGATCAAACCATGTTCCAGGTAAAACAATCACGTCACATTCAATATCAGTGGCAGCAACGAACAGTTAATCGATTCTCGTACGAAGTCCTCTCACGTTCTGGTACTATATTCGAGTTGATCTCACATATCAGTAGGGTTCATTTCTTCAGGAGTGAAAAATCCAGAATGTTTATTATTCCCATTAGCAAAATGATGAGATGACATGACAAATCTTCCAATAACATGGAAACGTGTGAATCAAGACTATGTATTCTAACTCCTGTTCACTGAAGTTAATATGATCATGTAGGTGCTATACAGCGGACTTTGCCAAATACACCATAACTTTAACACGAAAGACAAGGAATAGGCGCACGAATTGTAGGTAAATTTTTTGGACGGGAGATATCCCTGGATTTACCCCAAATAATTCCGAAATATTTGTTACATGAAAAGTTGTACATGTAATAAATTTATTTTTTAATACAATATGAATCAATGAACTAGTAACAAAGGGATGTATTTTTACAATAAGTAGTTTGTGAATTCGGAAATGTGACTGTTTCCCGTTACCTGTAAAATAAAAAAAATGTGATTTTATGATACACTACGAACTAAACCAATTTAACATATTTCTCAAAATCGTTTTTTTTTATTTCTCTTATAGTACTAGTAGTATCGCAATGCTCTCTATACATACCTCAGCCGTTCGAGCGCAACAGCCCAAAAGTTTAAAGCCTTATCTTGCTGTTGGAAAATTACGACTTTCGCAAGTTCAGTTTATCGTTTGTTGTTCCATATTTGCAAGATGGCAAATGTCAAAAAGGGCAGCTCTAAATCTCTCGCAGAATTGGATCACGAGAGGGTGGCAGCACTTTTTGCCTAGCGCTCAAGCTGACACTATACAGTGACGTATGTCACCCTCGTCGCTGAAAGAAGTGTTATTCTTAGGAATTTTCCTTTTCAGACGCGTGTCGTCTTTTGAAATTATCTCCGACTGTTGACTTTCTTTCCAGCGTGATATTTTCCTTGCGTCGAGTTTAAAAACAACTGTGGCTCCTTTTTTGCCCCATTCGCGTGCGCACTCCTTGAAAACTTGGCAGCAAACTAATGTTCGAACGAGGAAGCAGTGGAGGATGTTTATGATTTTATGTTTCCTGAAATAACACAAAAGACACCCGAAAGGGAAACACGGAAATTCGTGTTTGTGAAGAAGAAAGGAAAATACTGCCATTATTGTTTGCGTAGTTTTATTATTGTGTCACACTTTTGGCTGCCTAGCTAGGAGGGAGGTAAATTTTCGGTGGTTGGACCTCTTCAGCAGTAGGACCTGGGCACGTGCCAGGCGGGCGTGATGTATAGTGTAGCAGGTGGAGATGGAACTGTAGCAGACCCTGACTTGTAAAATCTATAATGGGTTTTAGTAATTACACAACACCAAAGACACTGTCAATCAATCAATTGGAAATGGAGAGGGTTTCGATTCTATCTACATTTCCTAACTATGAGAGCATTAGTTCTGCTCAATATTTATTGTAGTCACGAAATAACCTGCAGGAAGTGAATCTTATTGTAATAATATTCATGCTGAAGTATCTATTTGATAAATTATTGATAGTTGCGTCGAGTAACATCTAGTTTCCGGCATTTCCTGATTTATTACACAACTTATTGCCAAAATAGTATTCTGTTATAATGTTGAACAGATGTGTATAATTTTCGGATACAATACTGCTGTCACCGTGCTACGCAAATTAGACCCTTCTACATTGGACTGCTATGCGTGTCACGGTCGATAACTAGTGTATTAGTAATAATCAGTCTTATCTAAAATAAAAGATCATTTACAATTCCGAACGAACTGTCTGGTTTTGAATGCGAACGATACAGGTTTAATAATTGATCGTTTCAAATGCTTCCCGGATGTTTACCTTTAAATTAGTTGCGACGCCTAAATAGTTATCCCAGCCTTGCATTTTTCTCCAATCACTGTGATTATTCTTTTTCTCTCTACGTTCTGCGGTAAATTGTATGTAAATAGTGAACATGAAAAGGAAAACTCATCTCTTTGTATATCCAAAGCTAACTGTCTGGTGGCTGGCGCTGTTAATCTTTCAAAAAATGTAGATCATAAGACAGCTTACTTTTGATCTCGCCTTTTATGCCTACAAACAAACCAGAACTTCCGACACATCCGAGCGAAGCTGCATAAATGGCTGGCGGACGGAAGGAAAACAATCTGTTCTCCCATGATGAAAAGTAAACAAAGACACAATTTTCTGTCGTGACCCATTTGGGCGTCACCCATTTTTAACCACTGATAAATCACACATATAAACCCGGTCGGGGCCCGTTGTCATATTTCAATCCCTCAGACCGATGCCCGAGCAGGAGACCATTTAACCTTAAATGGTCCCAGATGAACTACAAAATCACTGCGTGTGATGCTGTGCTTTACTGTGTCCTGCTGTCTTACTCCCGGTGTTTGGGCTTTTCACAGGCTTCTGTGCTGCTACTTGTTATATTTATTTGGCAATAAAAAATGATTCGTTTTTTCGTTTCTAGAGAATGAGAGATTTCTTTTTCATCCCTCTAGCTGGCAAAGGGAACAGATGGACACTGATATGAAGTAGGTGGGCAGTTGTCTGCTGAGGGGCAATCAAGTTTTACCTTTATCATTTTTATGTCTGCGGAGGGATTGTTATCTGATCACCACGAGGCAGTGCACGGTCGGGCGAATATTTCGAGTCATAAATAGCTTTTCTTGTATGGAAATGGTTCGCTGTAATTTATCATAGAGTGGATCGATAACGCTGATTTCGAAGGATGGAGTACTGGCAGCTTTAAGAATGAAACAAAATATTTTTATATCGTGGGAGCTCGGGTCTGGTTAGCGCTGTTTTTAGTTTTCATTTCATATTTAGATAAATCGTTCCAAATAGAACACCTTGCATAAACGGGCACACTGTTGGCTGCTGCTCAGAATTTTATCATAATGTTTGATGAATTGTCTTCAATTTTATAGACAAAAAGATGTAACGCGGAAATTGTGCGGATTACGCTCGGCTCTGGGGTAAGTTATTGGAACGTATGGAGAAAGTTGGCGGTACGATAGAAAATCACCAATGGAAATAAAACTATTACAGAGGTCCTTGTGGAGAACGTGTGTAATGACATTGACATTCGTCATTGTCAGTCTAAATACCCCAGTATTTTAACTTCGACGCGTTCTCTATATCCAAAAACAAATTATCGAAATACTTCAGGCGAAAGTCTGAAGTAAATGGTTCCTACATTGGCGAGATGAGATACACAAGAAAAAGATTCACTAGCCTAACCCGAAGAGTGAGTTCAAGAAATAAAAATAATTGAGGAACTACCAGTGTATTGGGACTAGAGCTTCGACGGTTTTCAGCTTCCCGGGATTTGGGAAATAAATATGAAATTTCTCGGGAAATCCCGGGATCCCGGGAATATGGAAAAAATATAAAAATGGATCATTTTCTTGAAAACAAAAGGTAAAATTGAAAAGTTTTCATACTCGTTTGATTGCATGTATATCTGTCTTAAAAGCAGTTGTCAGAAGATGCCGATTGGGTGGAGTACACATCACTGAATCATTTAATAACTCGTCACTCAGTTTGCATAACATCAGCTTCTTTTTTAAGATTTTTCTTGGGTATATGTACAACTTAAATTTGGTAATTAGGATTATAATTGGGACGATATACTAAACGCATCTGCTGGAGTTACTGTCCAAAATTGGAATGCGTATCAGAACATTTCGATGGAATGTTAACTTAATGCAAACCACCTTCTTTGGTAATCATGAATGAAATGATTGAGCTGCTTCAGGGTAGTGTGCAATTATTTTCGATCAAATTAGAAAACATGATATATGGAATCCATTTCCGTCACATTAAGATCAGCATCATTGCGAATTAAGTATGAATCAAAATCAAGCAGATAATGGACGGTATGTGCAGCGATTGGTGAAGTCTACCATATATTTCCTGTTACGAGCGAGAATCTGTCAGAATCTGAATTTCGTGATCTTAAGGTCCTTCAGAAAACCAGCGTGCGTCTTTGAAAGCGACTTTCAAAGAGTTTGAATGCGAATGATATGACATGACATGACGGATACAGCATTCTGTATTACTTTACATCCAAAAATTTAAATATCCGGGCATGCAAAATTCACGATAAAGAAGATATTACAGTTCCGGTAAAACATATTATACGAAGCATGCATTCGATGAACCGACCAAATATTTCTGCAGATGCTCTAGAAACATTTCTTGTTTTAAATAGCGTTTAGGTTAAGCACAATACCTCTACAAACAATTTTTAACACAAACAGTGATTGATTTTTTAAAGAAAGTAACACTATTTCCATAACTAATTTGTATTTGCAGGCCCTTTCATTTAAGATCTAACTATTAAAAAGAACGGTTAAAAGAACGGTTAAAAAATCTGATCAATCGGCTCATCGGTTGCAGAGATATCTTGCGCTCCGCTAACGCTACTGTTAGGAAATGCTTCGGAAAAACGGCCGGTAAATTCATCCATTTTTGCATGAAAATACGCACATTCTTTAGCAGTGACTTGAGTAAGACTTGGACTTGAAAAAATCACAAAAAAATATCTGCGAGCTTGAGCTATATATTCCATTGATCTGAAAATCAGTTGAAAAAGCATAATTTGCAATCACTACGCACCCCAAATGGTTACCGATCAAAATATTTATTACGTAATTTCATTTGCAGAACCTAAGCCTTTTGGAATAAATTAAAAATCTTTTTCCCGGGATTCCCGAATCCCGGGATTGAGAAAACACATTTTCCCGGGAATCGGGAATCCCGGGAAATCCAAAAATCCCGGGATTCCCGGGAAATAATATTCCCGGAATGGAAGCTCTAATTGGGACCGTTGATATTTCTGCCTTACTTAAATGACTTGTGTTTAGTGCTGAAGATTTTTCGCCGATCCTTCGCAGGCGATCTCAAAATAATTCAATAGTAATTCTTCAAAAGGGCAAAAGAGATTTTTGTAGACAAACTTGTTTCGCTCATTATTCCGCTGCCGAATTGAGTTTTTTGAAAAATACACATTAATCAACATCTTTACCTTTTTTTTGTTCAGTTCGTTTATTTAATAGGCACAAATGCGTTAGCTTGGCGGTGCCAATTTTTTTTTTTTTTACATTTTGAATATCTTACAATGGTTACAATGCACAAAAAAATTTAATATCGAGAGGAACGTTTTTACAACTATCTTAAACTAAAAATACGATTCGATATACAAGATTGAACAATAACTATTTTTCACAAAATTTTTTTTACAGTTATCTTAAGACTAGGAATGTAGATTAATATAAAAGAAGGGGAATAAACTTTTATGAGAAATTTCACAGCTATCTTAAAACTAGGAATACAATTAGATATACAAGATGGAAAACGAGAAAAAAAAATGAAAAGGCTCAAGGCTATCTTAAAACTAGGACTATAATACAAATTGGTTTTTGTAACAGCAGCAAGAGTTGTATCAGGAACAGGGGGAGTAGGCGAGCACGATGACGGGGAAACCATAACAAAACTTGCAACTTTAACGCAAACAGAAGAACAGTGACATGAGTTAGAGCCTCAGGCTGGTAGATGGTAGATGCCTAGGATCGGGTTGACGGCGGAGAATCCTTCAAGATGGTTCAGGCCATCGACCTGCTTTCGCTTTGACTTCATTTTTGCAGGCGTGGTAAAGGTGACGGCAGTCACATAGTGGCACTCTGGTGCTTCAAAAGGAAGGACAGGGAACTTTTAAAAACGAGAAATAAAGGATATGGGCTAGATTAGGATATTTGTCGATTTAATAAAAAGGTAGATAAGAGACAAATAGGAAAAATCGCGACTTGCCAGGATATCCCGAACTGGAGCAATACCCAGCGCACTCCCAGACAACGTGATCGATGTCGTGATAACCTTCATTACAAGCGCACCGACTACTCTCCGTGAGCCCAATACGCCGCAAATGCGCATCCAATGTGTAATGATTGGACATAAGCCGGGACATTACACGTATGAAATCCCGACCCACATTCACCCCCCTGAACCAAGGTTTCGTTGATACCTTCGGGATAATTGAATGTAACCATCGTCCAAGTTCCCTATTGCTCAACGAAAAATGCGTTGAAGCAAATTGGTCTTTCGTGGATGTCACCTTCTAATGCGCCAACCTTTGCTAAAGAGTGGGTCATTTCATTACCCGGAATAGAGCAATGAGAGGGGACCCAAACAAAGGTAAACTTGTAAGATTTTTCAGATAACTTGCTCAGAGACTCCCGTATCTTCCCCAGAAAATACGGGAATTGCTTTTTAGGCTTCACCGCACGAAGAGCCTCGATAGAGCTGAGGCTGTCCGAAATGATGAAGTAGTAATCTGTGGGCAGAGTCTCGATGATGCCAAGGGTGTACTGAATAGCAGCTAATTCTGCGACGTTAACTGAAGCGGGATCATTGAGCTTGAATGAAGCGGTGATAGTATTATTGAATATACCGAAGCCAGTGGACCCATCGTGATTTGATCCGTTAGTGTAGAACATTTTGTCACAGTCGACTTCTCGGAATTTATCATAACATATACTGGGGATCACTTGCGGGTTCCTTCATGGATGTGTTGAAGAACACAGTAGAATCAGAAGTATCTAGGAAACGGACACGGTTGGGATTGTACGAAGAAGGATTGATGCTCTGTGCCATGTAGTCGAAGTACAAGGACATAAATCGGGTTTGAGAATTGAGCTCGACGAGTCTCTCGAAATTTTCAATTACCAGAGCCCAAGCAGACAAATTGTCCAAAGCATCTTGCAATGGTCCATGCAAATCGGTAGCATTGGACCCTGTAAGAGAGACCACCCCGTCGTCTGTAAGTTGCCTTAGCGTGCATGAATTGGCAAGACAATCGTCAATGTCATTCACGTAAAAATTGTAGAGTAGGGGACTTAGAGATGAGCCCTGGGAAAGACCCATGTAGCTAAATCGCAATGTTGTTAAATCATTATGCGAAAAGTGCATGTGCTTTTTAGACAACAGGTTCAGTAAAAAGTTATTTAAAATTGGTGAAAGACCATGCTGATGCAGCTTTTCTGACAGAATATTGATAGAAACTGAGTCAAAAGCCCCCTTAATATCCAAGAAGACTGATGCCATCTCGTCGCTGTTGTGCTATCTTATGACAAACGCCATTTTGGGGTAAACTGAGTTAGATATGCCACATTACTTGTTTGAAAAATCTCTACAAAGTGGCGTTTTCAGAATTTTGAAGTTCTACTTGATTACTTAGATATAGCGAGAAACATGATGTGAAATTTTGAGTTTTTTGGTTCAAACCACTGTATCTAGGGATTTGCACAAGTTATATTGAAGTTTCAGATATTTTAATGTGTGAAAATGTCTGAGGAACACAATGGCATAAACATTTTCAAAGGAAAATTACACGAGTTGTTAGAAAAACACAGATTTAGTTTTAAACTGGCAATAAAAGATATTTGGCAACACTGTAACCAAAAATAACATTTTTTTCTAGATTCCCTGACTCATTTCCTTCAAAATGCATTTCACCGATTGTTTATAGACTATATGAACGCAAAGATATGAATAAAAGTTAAAAATTGATGATTTTTTCTATGAAAAACTTTCCATGCACGATTTTGACACGTCATACAAATTTTGTCATCAATACACGCCTATGACACGTGTGAGTGCGACTTTTGTTTACATTCATAGTAAAAACTCGCAACATAGTCAACCGATCTTCGTAATATTTGAGAGATTAATGCAGAATAGCTAGAAGCATCAATTGTCTTCTTTGGATTGTTTATACCATTTATAAGTTTCAAGACATTCAATCTCAAACTTTAAAAATCGTTTTTCTCGAAATGTGCTAAATGGCGCTTGTCATAAGATAGCACAACAGCGACGATCTGCTCTTTGTTAGCAAAGGCCATTTGGCTTTCTGTAAAAAGCAACGAAAGGCAATCATTCGTCCCTTTCCCTTTTCGGAAGCCGAATTGTTTATCTGGAAGTAAGCCATTTGCTTCAACCCAATTGTCGAGGCGAAACAAGATCATTTTCTCGAACAACTTCCTAACACAGGACAGCATTGCAATCAGTCAATACGAGTTGTGGTCGGAGGCTGGTTTTACTGGTTTTTGAATGGCGATGACCTTCACTTGCCTCCAGTCATGAGGGACAATGTTACCCTCAAGAAACTTGTTAAATAAATTCAACAAGCGCCTTTTTGCAGTATCAGGCAGATTCTTCAGCAAGTTGAATTTGATTCTGTCTAACCCTTGGGGCGTTATTGTTGCATGATAAGAGAGCAAGTGAGAACTCCACCATCGAAAAAGGTGTTTCGTTCGCGATATCGGAAGGAGACGCGGCGCGGCACGTTTTCTGTACCGGGACAGAGTCCGGACAGATCTTCTTGGCGAAAGCGAATATCCAGCGGTTTGAATATTCCACGTTCTCGTTGGTACTGTTTCGGTTACGCATACGTCGAGCCGTACCCCAAAGAGTGCTCATCGCTGTTTCTCTCGTTAACTCGTCGATGAACCGGCGCCAATAACTGCGTTTTTTGGCTTTTATTAGACTCTTTATTCGCCTTTCAAACGACACGTACTGTTGGTAGCTAGCAGGTAACCCGTCTTCCCGGAAGGCCTTATATGCAGTGAACTTCTCCGCATACAGCTCTGAGCACTCTTTATCCCACCACAGAGTGGGAGACTGTCCATGGATATTCACGCTGGGTACTGGTTTAGTCTGAGCTTGATTCGCACTGTCGATAATCAAGCCAGCCAAATACCTGTACTCTTCCTCCGGAGGAAACTCTTGAGTGGATTCGATTTTAACGGATATCGCGGTCGCGTAACTCTTCCAATTCGTGTGAGGTCATACGAGATATTGATTGTTTCCGATGGTATTGAACCGTTAGCAATTGAAATTACGATAGGCAAATGATCGCTACCGTGGGAATCAGGGATCATCTTCCACATGCAATCTAACTGTAGCGATGTCGAGCATAGCGATAAATCCAACGAGCTCGCGCGTGCCGGTGGTGTAGGAATCCGCGTCATTTCTCCCATGTTTAAGATGGTCATGTTGAAATTGTCGCAAAGATCTTGGATTAATGTTGATCTATTATCATCGTGAAGACAACCCCATACCGAACCGTGCGAGTTGAAGTCTCCTAGAACTAGTCGCGGTGCCGGTAAGGATTCCGTGATATTACAAAGCGTTCGGTGTCCTACCGAGGCTCTAAGAGGAATGTAAATGGAACCTTTGATTAGAACTTAAGAATGACAATTTCAATGCCTGGTGTCGAAGGGAGGTTAATTCGGTTGAAAGAATAGCACTTTTTGATCCCCAAAAGTACTCCTCCAGAAGGGTTTTCTCGATCGAGACGAATTATATTAAAGTCGTGGAAGTTGAGATTTATATCGGAAGTTAACCAAGTTTCACATAATGCGAAAGCATCACATTTTAAACTGTTTAGTAAAAAATTGAAGGAATCAATTTTCGGAAGGATACTTCTGCAATTCCACTTCAGGACAGTGATCGAATCAGTGACCTCGTTTGATGACTTAGCCATCGAAGGATACGATCGCTGCAAGGAGGGGCCATTTAGCAGTCAACTGTTTTAAAAATGTTTGCACTATAGGGAGAAAATGTATCAGAATGCTTTTGAGAGGATCAGTAAGATTGAAAATTGTGAAAATTAAGTCAGAGAATTGCCGATTTCTCCAGCAACAACTTCAAATTTACGCTGATTGTAGTGTAGCAAGAACTGCGTGTTTGTTTGTTTATTTGTGGAGCAGGGAAAAGCCCGCTGGAGCAAAGCTCATTTCCATCTCTTCTCCAGTAGCTTATGTGACCTTCTCATATTTTCATTGTCAACAGGCAATATGCTAACAAAAATAATAACAACAAAGCTAATTTCTATTTAATATATGAAATACAAAGAATATACAATGATGGAGCATACAAGTAAGTTCAGTACCTAATAACTATGTCTAACACCAACTCTATAAGAAAAACTTGCTTAAATAATAAACAAATTTTAGAAATGAAAACAACTAGGCAGTGGATATTAATTCAAAACATGTTTTTTAAATGATGGCTCGGGACAACTTAAAATCGAAGGCATCAGAGTTGATTAAACATTTTAAACAGTGCACATTTCTGAAATTTTTGGCTGTACGAAAGATAATGTCAAGTGTTCTGGAAGCTTTTGATGAGACGTTTGAAACATGATCTCTGAATATTGTTACCGTAAAACGGGGTATATTTGATCACTGGAGTAAGTTTGATCAAATAAGACTTTTTTTAGAATCGTACGATAAGATGATTCCCTCTAACAAAATCATCGAAACAACAAACAAACCATATTCTAAACATGTTGAGTATCTATCGGCAACGATTATTTCCTACCTTTTATGATAACAAATTCAATTTGAAAATGATACAACTCTCATGCATCGCTTCAATCTGTTCAAACAATTCCTTGTATATTAATGAAAGCTATCAATTTCAACTAAAATGATCACTTCTTTAGAAACCGTAAATATTTTTGTCCAATAATTCGTTGTATAAATCCGAGATTTTCGTTGGTAACTATTTAATTTCGAATATTTTCCAGAAAAAGTTAGATAAAAGTTGACTGTATCCTTCTAGGAAATTTGGTTATTAAATTGTCTACGGATATGCAATTTATATAAAATTATGAGCTTTTTTAACTTTATTTTTATTCACGTGACCTTAAAAAAATTCATTCGTCGCGCGACATTTCGATCGTTATATCTCATTTCGATACACATATTTTACTGATCAAAGTTACCCCGAAAACAACGAATGAAAATTTACAACAAAGTAATTTTATTTTTAAAGTAAAACGAAACAATATACCCAACAATTTGAACATTTTCAATCTATGGATGTCGGTCCTTTTTTTAAAAATGCAAACAGTTACATCTACTTGCATTGAAGACAGCTGTTCGAAATGTTATTTTTTCTTTAATTACTATATCTTAAATTAGATCCATGATAACACTCACTAACACAATCTATTGCTTATTCTCCCATATATACTCACAATCTCTCTCGTTCCAATCGTACAAACGTGGCTTTCGCGAAACACAAACCTCGTCACAAACGCGAACGCCCGCGATCTCGCCAACATTCAAACACTCCGGCAATTAAGTGAACGTTTTAGCACAGACAAATTTACAAACGCGGTCACATCCGGAAGTCTGCATCCTCAATCCTAGCAGCTTAAACTCATGCCTTCAGTTGGATCAATAGAAAAACTAGACAACACGTTCCATAGCGACATGACTAGAACTCTAGCGAAATGAGAGAGCTTACTCTCTTCTAACATCTGAACCATACACTAAAAATTAAATATAAATATACTGCGCGCGATCATTTAGGAACACACGAACATGCGAATGTCCGCGCGCTTGTGAAAAATAATGTATACACGCGAGGTTGCATGCACGCTAGCACATGGTACAAAAACGTCGACATACAAACGCTCGATTCCTTGGCGATCATCCACGCACACCTACACCCATGGTCTCGTAAATAGGAAAACACCCCGGTGACTAAGTGAACGGTTTAGCACTCATAAATTCACAAACGGGCAAAGGGCGATCATGAATCGGTTACGTCCGGAAGTTCCTATCCTCGGCCCTAGTAGTACATATACACGCAAAATAACATACACGCGACAAACACGTTAACATACAAATGCTTGAGCTCTTCCCGATCATCCACTCAACTTACACTCGCGATTTCACAAACATGATAACACCCGGTGATAAGCTGAACGTCTCATTACTTATAAATTTTCAAATGCGGTCTCAAGCTTGAACCTACAAACTCCTGCGCTCGCGCGATCATGAATCGGTCACTTCCGGAAGTCTCTATTCTCGATACCAGCAGTTTAGGTCTATGCCTTCACGTTCCATGGCGATATGACCGAGAACTCTAGTGAATTGGGGTCACATCCTCTGTCAGAATGTGATCCGTACACCGAAAACTAAATATCAGAATGACGGTTCGCGTGGACATTCAAGAACACACGCGAATATGTGCATGGCCGCAGGGTTACAAAATCGAATTTATATACGCGAAGTCACATACACGCGAGCACACGCGACAAACACGTCAACATACGAGGGCTTAAGCCCTTCGCGATCATCTACGCACACCTACGCCCGCGATCGCGCATACTCGGTAACACTGCGGCAATAAGGGAAACATTTTAGTACTTACGAAGTTACAAACGCGGTCTCAAACGCGAACCCACTAACGTCCGTGTTCATTACCCTCCATCCTAGCAACTTAGGTCCATACATTCAGTTGGATCAATCAAAAAATAAAGCACATATCCACTAGACAACACGTTCCATGGTGACATGACCGGGAATTTTAGTGATATGGAAGAACCAACTTTCTTCTAGAATCTGAACCGTACACAAAAAATTAAGTATCAGTATCACGGCCCGCTCGCGATCATTCCAGAACCTACGCGAATATGCAAAAGGCACACGATTATAAAATAGAACGAACGAAAACACTAACGTGTAAATGCTCAAGCCCTTCGCGATGATACACGCAATTGCGAAATCCCTACGCCCGCACACATCAGCACCGTACAATGAATATCACATTCAGAATCACGGCCCGCTGCAATTGGCCTTAAGGTTAAACAGAAAATAGGCAATAATCCAAAACGAAAAAAGCAGTTTTTTCACATCGTGTGTTAGATCTTCAACAAAAAAAAACAATCAGCAGTACTGTAACAACATTCTACATAAGCTAATTTATTTTTAAGAAGATCTAACACACGGTTTTGAAAAAAATTGCTTTTTTTCGTTTTCGATTTTTGCCCATTCTCTGTCCAACCTTAAGTAGTGTTTTAGTGCGTGTCATTGCCTGTCTCGTCTGCAATTGTAGTGTGTGATATTCTGACGGGGAGCTCTTCAGAGATGCTAGCTCTACAGCTTCAGCAGGACAACTCTCGAAACAAACAAAAAATAAAATAAAATAAAATTTAAACAAGAGTTTTGAGCTGCATCTGCTTTCTTCTCATCTTGCTTACAACAAAAGCTAAAACAGCTCCACCGCTACCAGCATATAAATCAATACGTGTGTCGTTTTGTCTGAACCTAGAAGCAAAATATCGTACTCCAAAAAATTTTTTTTGAGAAAATATAAAGAATTATCTTTCAGAAATTGTGGCCGAAATCAATTACAATTGATTGTTAGCTAAAAAGGTATAGGTCATCGTTTTGAAATCGCAGTTATTTGCCAACTACATGTGCTTTCTATATTTCTACGTAGTTTTGTATATTTAAAATAAAAACTATATGTATTTATTCTTTCAGAAATTGTAGCCGAATTCATTTAAAATCGATTGGTGTATAAAAAAGTACAGGTCATGTCGTAGAATTCGAAGCTATTTACCAACTAAATTTAATTTCTAGTCTACTTTCTACTTTTGCCGCAGTCATACGTACAATCGAGCCAAGTGAACAACAGGCCTCTCGATCTAGTGTGCATTGTCTCGAGAACAAAGGAAATATCGGATTATTCTTGTCATCATGAGTAAAGTTGACGAAAAAGCTCTACTCCGACCCAACGCAGCGTTCGTTGATTTTAAATTTTGTTTAAAACGACCGAGTTTTAGTGAAGTGGAATACCTTCTGAAGGTAAAAATGCAACTTAGGCTTGCGGAAGTCTTGTACCTTCAGTATCATCATCTTCGCAATGTAGTGTTAATATCATTCAACACGTTAGCACAAGCCGAGCGTTTCGTTTTGAAGTACAACTTAAAACACGTGGTTGAAAGTGACAATTTTGGAATTAAGATTCCCGTATACATTGAGAATGATTATATAGATGTAAGGTTATATGACCTATCACCTCGTACCCCTCCTGAGCCAATTGCAAAATGAAATACGGAGAAGTAGAATCCGTTATACCTGTTTCGTCTAGGGCTAGAAAGGCGGTTCGGAATTACCCGCGCAGGGGCTGATCTTCACGAAAAAGAAAAGTAGATCCTCACGGTTCACTATATTTATTGCAACTGATTGAAATTATAATTGATAGATACATAACAGGTTGGATGTCTTTACTGCTTCTACGGTATGTGTGTATCATTTGTGCACTAATAATATTGAAATGCCAGAGGTCTAAACCGTCTATTAATTCTGCATGACAACGGCAGGGCAGGAAAATTTCGAAAAATGAATTGATTGCTGTTCGAAGCTTCACGAAGCACCTTCTCAAGCATACCACATGCAATCGATGAGTTTGACACAATCGCTGCGAACATTTAGGGGTAAAACTTATCTCTGCTCGGACGAAGCGAGCTTCGCATCTAGTTCGCTCTTTACAATGTTCGAAAAAGTTCACATTAACCTTAGAAGCACACATCGTCGAACACGAGGTAAGCTCTTGGCTCGTGGTTTTTGCGTTTTTGGAACATTTCCACAGAGTTTCGAAGCGATATTCGGTGAACACATATAAAGCGAATGCCTCGTTTATTTGAGAATCGCGAACATCGAAGTTTTATATCGCTTCAAGCATCAGCATCATGAGGCCACCGCGAACATGTTCGCTACGTGACTATCTGTCTTAAAATCATAAACTGTAAATCTTATTTTGAGTATAAATAAAATGGATTATTTTAAGATTATAATTTAGGATTTAGGGATTAGGTGCGTCGCATACCTTACCAATTTATGAGCCACGAGTTTGAATGAGCGTAGTGGTAGTGAAATTCAAATTCTTTTTTTCGGAATACAATTATGTTTACTAGCTACTTTGATTGCAAACTCGTCTTTTCTTCTTCAATCGGAATATATTTTCCCTGCCAAGGAGTTTAGGTGAAGATGTATAAAGTATGTTTAAGGGGGTAAGGGTTTCAGCGTGAAAAAATGTTTTTTGGTGAAATGACTCTTTTGGATGAAATGATACATTATAATGTACAAAAGTTTTGATCAATTCGCTTCGCCCAAATTTCTAAAAAAATCGCAAATAGTGTTTTAACGCTAAAACCATTACCCCTCTCTTAATAATCTCCCTATCTAAAACAAATTCTTCCTAAAAAGAACAATTTTCGGATGGAATCTCACTGCTGACGTCTGAGTTCAGTTAGACGGCGAACTTCAGTTATTTGCATCCACTGAGGGGTAGTTAGGCGTAGTCCGTTGGCCTTTGTTTTCAACTTGTTGCGGTTTCTAACGTTCTTGCGCAACATTCCTAAATCGGCTAGTCATATTCACTCAATAATATGCGATGATTTGTGTGTTAAACGTTATTTTTAATTTTACCAAATGAATTTATTAACAAATACCTACATACTTGAATCCATTATTATTGTCATTAATTGAATTATAATTTCTTGGCATCTGTACCAAACCAAGAGGAAAGCTTCCAAATGATTTTTATAATATTGTTTTATAAGTTTATTGGTTGATTACCTAATCACAAGAGACAAAATATTTATTTTCAAACATTTTCGACAGAATCTGTTCACTTAATAAATGAAGTGTCAAACTTATTACATGTTCCACTTTTATGAAATTTATTTCCTGACTCCTGTACATGTGTTTTGTGATAAATAATGAGAAGGATATTCCAACTTGTTTGTATTGTATTTGTTAACTAATTACTGATGGAGAAACGCAAAGAACTTACAAACAATGTTCTAGTGATTTTTTTTGTTGGAAATCCAAAAACAATTCTGAAAAGGACAAAATTTGGTTTATCTTCTCCATGATGTAATCTTCCCTTATTTGACTTTTACTAATAAAAAATAAAAGAAAGAAATCTTTAGGGCCCCCTGTATTTTTTTTTTGAATCAGTTATAGCCGAAATGCTTTATGTAAGGGAAATCTCGGAAAATGAGAAGCGAAATAAATAACTCCAAGTAGAATGAAAGTCGTTCTAAACTCGAACTTTTTCGAATACTGTCTTTCTATTATTATTCGCTTTTTGTCGCATTCCATATTTTGATATATTATTTTGACCCATATTTAAGATCAATACAATATTAATTCTTCAAAAGGGCTAATGAGACTTTTGTAAACAAACTTATTTCGCTCATTTTTCCGCTACAGAGTTGAATTTTATGAAAAATACACATGAATCAATATCTTTGCCCTTGGTAGAATCGATTTCAAATGTTTTCTGTGTTGAAATGATAACAAATTAAGAGAAATCAGCAAAACAAAAGTTTGTTCACAAATCTTATTAGCCCTATTCAAATGTTGATATGGAATAATAAAATCAATCAAGATCAATTTCGATTTTTTTTAAATTTTGCGGTGGTGTAATCCCTTAAGTGGTTGATTTAACGGCTTCTTTCAAAATTTATCGAACCTACTCCCATTCGTTCATTCGTTAGAGTAGTTTATGTTAAAGAGAGTGTACTAAATTAATAAGAACACTTAAATTTAGGAAGTTATGATCCTCGCTCCACAATGCAGTTTGCGACAGAATTGCTCAACTGAAAATTATTAAATGAAATGAATGAAAACAAACATTAGACTATAGCATTTTGTACGCATGCACTTCAGAGGTCCAAGGGTTACAATTTCTGTTCTAGTTCTCGGATCGCCAACACATTTTTTTCGATTTTTTGGCCCAGTTCTCAAGGGAAATCCAGTTTTTAACTTTTTGCATACATATTGCATTGAATGAAGAACTTAGATAATGAATTCATAAAGTATTAGTAATAATTCGATTGTTCGTTCATTTTAAAAGGCTATTTTCTATAACTTTACAACTGATTTAATTTCACTTTCAAAATTTCTCGAAATATCATGTTCTAAAAGTTCTCAACCGATCTAATATTCGAAAACAGTTATAAAAATGTCTCATCACACTGGTAGATGGATTCAAAGCGTTTTTTAAATAAGTGCACGAAAAAACATGCGCCCTTCTAAAACGTACTTCTGAATCAAAATGGTTTTACTGTTAGTCGAAAACAAGATTTACAAAACGACCAGAACTGCCAAATATGAATCGGGAATGGTCGAATTTATTGACATTCCCTATTTATTTCTAGGATTCATCATACACATCATGAAGGTTATTTATTTAACTGATAATCGATTTTTTCCTTTGAATGGATATCGATATCTTTATCCTCAAGAAACTGACATAACTGGATCCTCAAGAAACTGACATAGGAACATGACTAAGATAAGCGAGCCACTCAATACGTTGTGTACATTGTGTTTAGCTTCATTTTCTAGCCCTAATTTATTTCATTTGAAAATTTATCCCCGCCCTGTCACGAAATCTTGATTTTATCCCTACTGGTAATATATCAGTAGGGTATCTTAAATAAACTTGTTACGTCACTTTTCAGTTAACCCCAGCATCCATAAGCTACACATTGTCACAATTATTTTTCACCTATTCCACCCTTAATACAAGGCCTCTGTCTAGAATATACTTTTTTTTGCATAACTAGTAGGTAGGTATTTGAATAAAGAAAACTAATATCGTCCGGCGAACATGTTAGCGATGGCCCTCGCGATGCTAAATTAAAATAATCCTTCGGTGTTCGCGATTCTGAAATACTTCGAGGTAATCTTTTTTCTGTGTTCGCGAACATCGCTTCGAAGCTCCGTGTAACTGTTTCAAAAATATCGATCACACGAACCAAGAGCTTAGCTCGTGTTCGTCGAAAACTACGCAAAAGCTTTTACATATCTTTCCGAACATCAATGAAATGAACAAGAAGCTTCATTTGTCCTCGCTGAAGAGCATGCAAAAGTATCGCCCAAATGTCCGCAATTACGATGGCAAGCGATTGTGATGCGAAGCTTGTGAATACGAACCAGTAACGCAAAGCTTCGCGCTTTGAAAGTATTCGAACATAGGTTCGGTTCGAATATTTCCTGCCCTGCCAGTCATGTACACATACCTTGGAAACTCTCGTAACTGACACACTTCAGATGACTTTAAGGTTAGGGTGGAGTGGGATCCTCCGGAAAAACTGTTTCGGCGAACAGTGGCAACAATTATGGTAATGATTGCAGGTGAAAAATCGTTCGATTTATCTCGACAGAAAGGCACATAAAATGGCGTATTCCTTCAGTAACGGTTGGCGTCGGTAAATTCTCCATCGTAGAAAACAGGGACGATGAAGATGGCCATTTGTCGTTGCGGAAAAATGAAAGCTGCATGGATGAAGATCCTCGGAATCACAGCTCCCTGCGCAGATCCTGGCCACGGCACCATGTTTCGTCTAGGGCTAGGAAGGCGGTTCGGAATTACCCGCGCAGGGGCTGATCTTCACGAAATAGAAAAGTAGATCCTCACGGTTCACTATATTTATTGCAACTGATTGAAATTATAATTGATAGATACATAACAGGTTGGATGTCTTTACTGCTTCTACGGTATGTGTGTATCATTCGAGCACTAATAATATTGAAATGCCAGAGCTCTAAACCGGCTATTAATTCTGCATGACAACGGTCCGATGATTTTGCGTTGAACTTCTAGCGAGACGCAACAACACCTGATACTTGGAGAAACTTCTTCCCGGGTACTCCTAACGGCGTTTTTGTAGTGAGGATGCGGGTTGAAAGGCCTATACCCTCCTATTTGGCAATAAAACTCAATACTCACGGAACTACAATCATGCAAACTACGCTATGCACTCATGAGGGGCAAACTCCTACGTGCAAGTATTGTAAACAGACAGCACATCATGGACAACCTTGCGCAGAAGATGCAGAGGAAAACGCATCTCAACCGATTGCCAACTCATCTACGGCAAACCAACCTAAAACAGAGTTTTCAATACCGATGCCTGAACCACAAACGGTGGCCAAATTTGTGGCAGCTGCTCAGACCATTATGACAACCGCAAAAGAATCATCCAGCACCCCAAAAGCAACTGTAAGCAACTTCGGCAACGAATGCAGTAACAATGACGACGGATTTACACTGATCAACAATAAGTGCAAGAAGCAAGGGAGAACATCTGATCCCGGACACCAAGCCAGCTTCGACCGGGACGTAAAAAACAAGAGAGAATTAAATGACCCCCCTGACGCTGTTTGCCAACAGACCTCGCGTAAAAAGGTCTCCGCTCGCAATAAAAAGTTGCGCGCACGAGATCCAATTAATTAATTCTTGTTTGTATTTTTATTTTTACATGTATTGTAAACGTATAAAAGATCCACAGCTCCGTTAAGCTACCGCTATGAGCCGTGTCAAATAAACGAATTAAAAAAAAATAAATTTAATTTCTGTAGTTCTATGTATTTTGTCTGTTTTTTGAGTAAATATAAGACTTCATTCTTTAAGAAATAGTAACCGAAATCAATTACAATCCATTGATATATAAAAAAATTACGTCAACGTTTTAAATTTAAAGTTATATGACGATTATTTTGAAAAGTCTGCACTTCGTCGTATTTACTGAATTTTCCTATTACGCACTAATATTTTGTAACTTACATACAATATTGCGTTTCTCCAAGTTTGTACGAACATTTTGAAATAATAACTATTGAGTAAACATGTTACTTTTTAAAACCGTATAACTAGACAAGGCACAAAAAGAAAATTAACCAACTGTGTGCCACGTGCATTGTGAAAATCTTACCGCCCAAAATTTAAAAAAAGTATAGCAATTTTTGAAAATCTACTGTCTATTGCATACATTACAAATCTAAGCTCTAAGGCAGTGGTTTTCAACCTTTTTCGTTCCATGTACCCCTTTCCGAACATTGACCTCCATGATGAACCCCTCTCTGAAAATTGCTAACTATCATTACCCTGTCAGCAAAAAAAAGATTTTCAATTGCATGAAAACCATAATTTTCCAATTATAAAGCTGTTTCTAAGCACTCTCAGTAAGCATCTTAATTCTTGAAGAACTGAACCAATACGTATAGTCAAATATCGGTGTGGAATGTTAGGATAATAAGTTAAAATTTATCTCGCATAATTCATCTTCTACAATAGTCTAATTTACCCCTGAGGGTTAATTCACCCCAGGTTGAAAACCACTGCTCTAAGGACTGCGTTAGTGTTAGGAAAACTGAAATTGATCGAAAAACGGCCGAGATACGATTGTTTCAAAAGAAAAGCTCATTTTGTCTGTACTGACTTTCAATTAGTGGTTTTGCAATTATTTCGGATATGCAAATTTCTTTCATTATTTTTTGATCACCGTTTTTGTGAAAGATATAGGGTGGATGTACCGATAGTCGCATACTTAAGAAAAACTTTTGCTAAAAAATCGATAGAAAGACCTATGGCCAATGTTAACACATTAAACGAAAGGAAAAATTGGTTTAATAACCAATTTATGTTTTCAAAACCGCTTAAACCACTATAGGATCACATGTACCAATAGTGGTGCAATCGATTTCTTATGGGACTTGCAACTATGGGTATATTAGATCAACTATAGGTGCAAGGGAGCTCAAAATTCGAAGAAAATCCATTTTTTCAATATTTTTCGAGCAAATTTCAAGGATAACAGTTTTATTGTCGCATAATTTTAGTGCGATTTTAATTTTGATGGTTGGTACCTTAGTTAGGCGTATAACCCACTGCTGCAACTATTGGTACACCTCAACTACAGGAGCACCCACCCTAGCTATCCAATGATGAAGAAAATTTTGAAATCGGTGAACAAACAGCTAATTGATGGCAAGTCAAAGTAGTGTTCTCATTTTTTTTTCGTTAACTTTGTTTTATTTTTTTACTATAATTTGCGGTAAACAACTCTATTGTTCTGTTATTTTAATGAGGAGTGTTTACATACGTTTCCAGTGGTGAAGACAAATTCAAAATCGATTAGGTAAATGCTGAGATATGACCGGTCAAAGTAAGAGTTTCCACCCCTTGATAGTTAATGTGTTGAAAAATTTGAGAAAATTATCTCTATTATATTTCCTTTTGAGAGAAATATTTGGATTTAAGAGTTATATTTTTGCACCATGAAGATAGCTGGGTAAAACCACATATGCGCGTAAAGTACACAAAACCTTAAACTAACTTAGTTACGGAATTTGCGTTTCGACTTAGTTTCATCAGAGTCCAACACTTACTTATCAAGAGGACTAAGTTAGCACCAGCGTTTTCACCTTAGGGCGAAATGTAGCTATATTTCTTTCCTAAAAATATAGCAAATTTTTCTTAGGGAGGAATATAGCATAGTGCATCTTGCATTGACTTGTTGAGCCGAACCAAGTGTTTCGGTTTCACTAGCTCTCATCAGCTTAAAATGAACTCCTTTTCTTGCGTGACATTACGATTGAATAAGGGTTTACTCAGGAATACAATTAGTGTCACTGTTTTTGGAGCTAGTATTAATTCGCTAGTGGAATCCTTTCACTAAGTTAGTGTCGGATGCTGATGAGACGAAGTCGAAACGCAAATTTCATAACTAATTGAGCTAATCATCTTAAATAGCCTCACTGTGTTGAAATATTAGTTATTATAAATTTTATAATTAAACAATAGATACATTTTTTTTTCAGAAGCTTTTCCCAGCGAAACATATTTCCAGATTTTTTCATGAACTTACAGATTTCATTTGGGTGTTCCACAAAGAACAAATAAGTCAAATAGGTGTATTGAATCACAGAGAGCTAGAATTTGCACTCAACCACCACAACCAACTAACATAGTATTAAATTTCCAATGAATGCGAGACCCAAAGACTTCATTTTCACCTTCTGCAGAACAGAAAAAAAAAGTTTTTAGCTGACAGTTAATTAGCTAGATTTCATTGACTCTAGCTGGAGCACAGAACGCAAATAGACCGTCACTTTGGAACGACACTGAGGATGGAGGATGGAAACAGAACTCGGGGTAACTTCCGGTTGAGTTCGTGTTTTAAATTTGTGCACTAATTTCCTGTCGGAATAAAAAGGGGTAGAAGCAAAAAATCCGCATCCGAATGCTCAATTCTCGGTCTTGCCGGGCAAGCAAATGACGGGCAGTGGTCGTCGTAATAGGTAACTTCAAATTTGTTCAACTGACTTGAAAGGTATAATGATGGAAGAATAAGAAGCGGAAGAGCCCCAAAGTTTAATGTAGTCATCTTCTAATTGCGATTTAATTCAGTGCTTGCAGAAGCGACTAATTCCGAGTTAATTTCTACTAGAGAATTTACATTGGTGGTGCTGAAATTTGATTAGCATTCAGTAGAAAAGTGGTTTTATTGTCACTGATTTAAATTGATTGCCATTGTCAAATGCAAATCGATCGATACTAGCCGTTCAGTTCAACGGAAAAGGGAATCTGCATTCCTACCTCATGTAGACACGCTTCGTCGGGGCCACAACACCACTGGCAATATACTTTTTTTGCTCCAATGGAACGGAATCAGCTCAATTACTGTTGTTTTGTTCTCAAACACCCCCGCTATTTATGTTTGTGGTTAACGAGCACCACAACCACTGATCCGAAGCGAGTCGAGCGCGTATATTCATTCATTCATTCATTGTTATTCGTTGTGCGATTCTGGCGACCTGTCTCAGCAGCCCCACTCCGTCTCCTTGAGTTCGTTTTGGATGCTACGCTGGATGCCGTAATGTTTTCATCATCTGGTTTCATCCCCATGGACCCTAGTGGCTGCATGGTTACGCTGAGGAAACTATGAGGGTAAGAAAGGATAATGCTAATGGAGGTACTTCGGCGAGCTCGTAGGCCTTTTCCAGACGGGAATCACATTCCGCAGACAGCTGCCGACTGTTGGTTTCCTATTTTTATTTTATGCAGCATATTCTCCACAGTTTCCCCACGACTGAATATGCACCCAATTGGAAAAAAATCATCGGCCACAACAACTCGACTCTCCGAAATATGCCGCTAGGCCATAATGTGATAATGCTGATGGTAGCAAGAAAAGATGTAATTCTTGAATATTAAATTTTACTGAACTAGATTGTGGGGGAGCTGCGGCAGAATACTTAAACCTGAGCAGAGAAAATTTCGGAACTGCACCTCCCGGAATTCTAACAATGAAAAGGCCATCGTTTAATAGAAAGACTGGCAATAATTTAATATGCACCGATAAATGTTCTTCCTAAGACGTTAAATACATAATGAGGGTTGAAATGAGATTTCACAAACAGTTTTATTCAATTTGCGTGATGACACAATGTTCAAGACCGAAAAATACCCCCTGTCAGAAACAATGCTATCCCTGGATTATCTCATTAAATCGAAACCGTGAAACGCATTGAAACGTACCATAAACCAAAGCCGGAGGAAACGCTCAAATGAACCTCAATGGCATCAGGTTCAAAGCCACGTCAAGCGAGCCGAAATGCAACCGAAATCGACGTATCCGAATTTTTATAGTCAATCTATTTCCGCTCGTTGTCCCGATGCTTTCGTGTCAAATCGAATTTATAGACTCTACTGGTGGGGGATCTTCGTGTTCTGAACCACCTCCTCTCCCCGCCGGGAATTCGAAAACCACGGTCTAGCAAATCGAACACAAATCAGAGCGGTTCATGCTCGTCGATTCAAGCTTCAAAGTGTAAGGTACCCTGAACCGTGGATCTACGGCAGCAGCATTCTGCGTGCTTTCATATAGATTTGTTTGCATCCGTGTTGTAGGCTGTCATGTTCAATGTCAAGCCAGTGATTTGTCATCGTCCTACGAAGATAGCTTTGTGGAATATTTTTGCTAGATTCTAGTGGTTAGTGGTGTCCGAGGTTGCTAGTCAATGAACTACCTGTATGGATTTATCTGATGTTTGTATCGAATATTCGACTTCAGCGGAAGGACATTACAAAAATATGTGTTTACCTATGATACAAACAAAGCAATTATGGTAATTAAACTGGTAAACTGTCAGGGCTAATGATACAAGTGAGGGAACGTTTTTTAATTGTGTGAAGCAATAAATTATCAGTAGCAACATGCATTAGCTTTAACAAAATTTTAATAATTATCGACGTGATGAATAAGCAGATAGTCATTAATAGGCAATTCCGGAAAGCGACTAAAATGTTGCGACTGGTTGCATCTTTAGGTTAGTATGACAGCCGACTTGTCTACACATATCTATAAGTTATTCGTGAGATTGTGGCCTTAGGAAGCAACGATTCGTTTCAAATACTGGGAACGTTGTCTCTCGTTCTTTTTTGGTATTCGTTATGGAGAGAGAGGATCAGGAATAAAGAAGAAATGAGAGAAAAAAGAAATGCGCTCCAATATTCTCAATTCGGTTCAAATAGAATGGCATATTAGAAAACGTCTTCCCAATTCGTACGGCTTTGGTCCGTTAAGCGCAACAACTTTAATTGAAACTTTTTCACTACGTTTGCCACAAGTGCATTATGT
This sequence comes from Topomyia yanbarensis, assembly GCF_030247195.1. Classification (NCBI taxonomy): domain Eukaryota; kingdom Metazoa; phylum Arthropoda; class Insecta; order Diptera; family Culicidae; genus Topomyia; species Topomyia yanbarensis. The sequence goes on from NC_080671.1 coordinate 87,070,045, forward strand.
CCTGTTAAATGAGGTACTTCGGAGCGAATTTCAATAGCTTATCGCTTTTAAAACGATTATCCATAGTAAACTTGTCCTTTCGTCTCGAAACATCAAGTTTTTTCCAAATCCCGCCTCGAAATGTTGGGATTCCGCTTGAAATGTGCAATCAGCACTCTCTCGATTTTTTGTTATTCATGAAGCCAAGAGCCATGTGAGATCTCGTGCTGATGGTTCTGTTCTTTTCCGCATCAAATCTTCGTATTGCATCTTCGAGTGATATGGTGGATAATATATTAGAGATTACGGATCGCGCTGCTCCTTTGCCGAACCTCACAAACGAATATGATAGCTCTCCGGGTATTTTGACGCTTGATTTTAACCCATTCAATTTCTTACAAATATACTAAATCAATTCCGGGGTATTATCTGCCACAGTTCGTTTCGTTATACTGTATCGCATGCTTCCTTGAAATCTATAAACAGTTGTAAGGCCTCTAGTTGTATTGTCATAATGTACTCAAAGTGTGTAAACAGGGTAATCCGTCTTTAATCGTCCCTCTCGTAACTCGCCTTGACACTAGAGGTGTGCGCCACGCCGCCGCCGCCGCGCCACGCCGACGATTGCAGGTAAAAATAGATAGCACATCGGCGTGACGCCGGCGCGCCGCCGATCTTTACCTACAATCGGCGGCGCGGCGCACACCTCTACTTGACACTCGCCGGATTCAGCTAACGGGTGTAGTCTACTAAACAGAACACGGGAGAGTATCTTATAGGCGGTATTGCGGATCATTATGCCTCGATAGTTATTATACTCGAGATTGTTGCTCTTTGTTTAGTTAGGGCATATGAGGGCGAATTCGACGCCATTTTGTCTTTCACCCAGATTGTCTCGTACAGGCCCGACATTTATAGGTTTGGCCGGGATTCCGTTCTTCACATTGGTCTGAACCATTTATCTGCTCTCGACATAGGCGAATCTATGGGAAGGGTACTAGGGGTCCAGACTCCCTTCTGAAAATTTTCAACTTGCCTTACTTTTTACTCAGAACCTTTTCAAACCAAAATTTTCACTGATGTTCATTAAATTAGGTTATTACGGATTACGCATTGTATAATATTCATTTCAAAATCGAAATTCTAGACCTTCCACTCCTTCGATTGTTTTTTGGATCCGTCTCTGACTCTCGAATAGCTGTTTGTATTTCGTCTAGCGTGGGTGGGTTCACAGCATATCAAATATCTCCAATCCGCACTCTATTTGTGCCTGCTGTACTCATTTGGTCAACACTTAGCAGCTCAAAATGCTCAGTCAATACATTTCCGTCCCGGTCGTTAATTATGACCAGCGCCACCGGAGTGCTTTCCTTCTCATGGTTTGTAAAGCTTTCGTGTTTCGTTCCTAGTTCATCTAAACTTGGAATGTTGTGCACCTCGTACGTTTTCAATCCGTATCGTTTCTTGGTCCCCTGGACAAAACATTGCGAAACCTGAAGTCCCGCGTCAAAAAGTTCGGATTCCGCTTGAAATGAACAATCAGCACACTTTTGGTTTTTAACGCGTTGTACTCGGTTTTCGCCCAGCTTCTGAATTGTCATCCATTCTTGAAACCTTTTTAGAGGACCTTTGAGATGGTCGAATGATGTATATTCATCAGTTTTTCTAAGACGCTATGCGACAACCCAGAATTTTGCATTTTAGTGAATAAAATCCTTTAACAAACGGTTGGTTGATTTTAGGGTTGCCACCTCTGGAGTGGCTTTGACCCGGAGACTTTCACTGACCTGAGGGATAGTGGATTGTGAGTGAAACTAGACAGAATTTGAAATTAAAGCGATTGCTCGACATTGTGCCCAGAGCCCCAGCTATTCTCGCTGTGGTGGATAAATCGAACGAGCATTGCTCTCTTTCACAACTAGCAGGAAAAGAAGAGCAATAACTCGCGTCCCTAGCAAACAGTTAAGGGTTGCTGCAGGAGTAGCAACAACACCGGAAAAATTCGTTTGATGTTGATCTAGCCAGTTGAATTAGAACAAATCCGCCATACCTTGGTGTAGCTGTCGACAAGCACCACTAACAGTGAAGTGATTTGGTAAAATTGGGTCAATAAGCCATTGAATTTTTTTCCGATGCAGCTGACGTTAAAGATACGTAATCGAACTTTTTTCCACTTTTTTGTACACAAAATAGGAAATAAAAATAATTTTGCAAAATTGGATTATCACGATCACACCTTCCATTGAACTACCTTGATCCCTATCCTTTTGCTGGGATAACTGTCAAAAATGCTAACCCATGTGGTTAAACTCACTGTCAAAGAAGATCGATAGTGTCAAACGAGGACGTGTTCACATTTTTATAGAAAATCAATTAAGAATAATTCTGAAGTTTTAAAAGATGAACACATATATTGTTATATTTAGAAGGATGACCTCTATGGGTTCATGAAAGAAAAGTAGAATATTATTCTTTATTTAATGACCCAATTGCAGCAAAAAAATGTTTACACCATTTTGAGCGACGTAATGGGTTGCAAAATTTCAATTGTAGTATATAGCGAAATATTATTAAAGTTTTAAAGTGTCGCTATATTTATCGACTCACTCTTTGGGTGGATTGAGTTCATAGGCTATTGCTTTTGAGATGGTGCATTGGTTTGTAGTACTTTAATCATTGATGTAATAAATTATAATTTACCTTCTATCACTGGCAATTCCCTGTTACATGAAAGGTTCGAGTTGGGTTAGATAAAATTCAGCGTATAATTATCTGGACCGCATCCTATAACAAATCCGCTCAGATAAAACATACACCCTTCGGCTAACAACCAAAACACAGAAAGGGCGCTTTCTTAAAATAAATATTTTCATGGCAATAGCAATTTCCGTATGTACGATGTATTACGGTTTCCTGTAGTGAAACCCCCACCAAACCGGCCGACTTCCGTTTCAAAAGTAACATTATACATTTCTGCAAGTAACTATTGGTGTCCTTCCATCACCGTTAGAAACATCATAATCCGCAACTGGGTCAACATTCATTTCGGGTGTTGACCATTGCTCGGAGAAAAACACACATACAATATTGCACCATCAACACCGATGCGCTTTGAGATAACATTTAAAAAGGTTGGTAATCCAATACGACTCGCATTTGTTTACGCTCTCCCAGTAGTCAGTAGTCCATCTCGAGCGAACCGACAGACAGTTTTTTTCCCACATAAATGCGGTCCATATGTGCTTTAGTTGGTTATGCATGCGTGTTTGTTTACATATTCGGATCCACAATCACTGTTTTCCTTTGAAATGTTCCGCTCGAGTTTACTGGTTTTTGGGTAAACTACTGCCCGTTGGCTGACATTTGATCCAGTCAATTTACGTATTTGGTAATGAAGTTGTACGGAGGAAGCGCCTGAACTTACGTTCTTTTTCAATATTTACACGATCTTTTAATTGAATTGGTGCATCAAATGGTTTGAATCCAACATTTTTGATTGAGTTGCATCGTTTGAGTGATGAAATCGGAGTTATTGTGAGATCTTTGATTCTTGTACATTGTAATATGCTTTTTGTTTAACTATATAGTAGTAAATGTAAGGGAACTGTGCCTAAAATGGACACCTTAAGGGGGGCGTCTGCTGTAGAGGGAAAATATAATCGACTTCTTTTTTATCCGCTTAATTGTTAGTTCTGAACCTCTAGAAAGGTCTCCCGCAATCTCGGTAGCCACGCTGAACTTCTTTTTCAGTTTTCGAAAAACTGACAGTGATAAAAATACAGTGTAAACAATACACTCAAACTACTTCTAACCAAATGTTCAAGAGAAAATACTCAATGGGTCATTTTCTATAGTGTTTTTTCCGTGATGCAATTTGATGTGATAATTGGCAAACACGATAACTAAAAAATCAACGAATTGACTTGATATTTTTTTAATAAGATGTCCAATATGTGTAGCCTGATGAACCACAGAAAACTGAATAAAAAAATTCTGCCTATTGCTTTGAAAAAATGAACGAATTTTACAGTAAAATTGAGATTTTTCGGTTTTCATGAAGTCTTTTTCCGAAACCCGAACTTTTTCTATTTTTTGTGGTTCATCGACTAACTATAGGTCTAAGCTTTACAAAACTTATTAAATTTCCCGTATAAGACAATTTTATCGAGAATTATCGTGTCTGCCGCGGCGTTCCTTGACTTGGAAATGGTTAGACGTCTACTCTTGGGACGCTCGTACGTGTGGCTCTGTGTGACAGAAAATATACGATACTAACATTTCACAAAAGATCCTTTGTTGCCTCGCACAGTGGTCGCAATGGTACCAAAACGTGCGTTTAATTAATGGTGATTAATCCACCTAAAAGTGAGATAGAAAATTTATTTCCACTAACTTTCGAGATAGCGGCATGATGTCAATGACAAAGTTATAGAACTAAACATGTAAACTCTCCAAAATGTAATGGTGTTGAGATAAAGCGCGTTGTTTGTGGGAGGCACCCAAAAAATCATTTTTTCATCATAACTTTTTTTCTGAGATTTTTGCGATTCTTCAAATGTTCTATGAAGTTGTTGAAATTAAGAAATTACAGATATTTGTCGAACACGTAAACATTTTTTATTCCAAAACTTAAGAGTTATTAAATAAAGTGGGTTGAAAATACCACCATTTTCAACGCCAATTACTAAAAGATGTGGAAATATGTGGAAGACATTTTGATTCTATGAGTAAGACAATGACAGGTACTACAAGAAAAAATACTACTCACAACGGGCATCCACCGGCCTGTACATAAAATATACTTTCCAGCAATGTATGTTTTGCCTTTTGTAACAAAATAGTTACGACATTTTAGGCATAACATTTTTAGCAATTGTTTCTATGTGTATTTCTATTCTACGAATATTCTAAAAAAACTTTGGAAATGTCAAAGTACACATATGAATCCAAAACTCTCAGCTCTGTAGTCTCCTACATACATTATTCCTAATCTAAAACAACAACAAAAGGATCATCTAAAAATGTGCAAAATTTTTTGACTGTCTTTACAAGAGTAAAAACCATTACATGTAGTATTTGGGTTACTGCGCCCTAATTCATCTTACCTCCTCTATTCATCCCACCCATTTGAACTCATTAGTTGGAGAAGTATCTGCTATCTCTATTCAATGCATTGGCCCAAATGGTAGGATGAATAAAGGCACGTTGTACTCGACTTTTCGCATCGTTCAAACGCGAGCATTTTACATTTTCCAGGAAAAAGTTTAATTTTACTGCTTCTTATGAACGAAGCAAAGATGATGATACTTATTTAAGCGCAATCCAGTCACTCTAAGTCGAATTATCAACGAAATAGTGTGACACCCCGACCAATGAGATGGATAAGAGCTCGTCTACCCTATATGCCGTTTTCATGAAATGATTACGTGGAGGGAATTGTCAATAATTCTTTTGCAAGCAAGTATTGAATGATTAAATATTTGAAATTAACCCTCAAAAAGGTAAGCGAAAATTGTGACTTCATAAAGCATCGCTTCTAAGACCCAATGAAACCAAGAGCCTATTTTTTGTCGTTTTATCAGTGAGAGAATCGAAAGCCTGAAAACGCTCGATCATTCGTATTTTGAATTACAAGTTCATTGAACCTAGAGAACTGTAACTAGCCGAGCCTCTGAGACTCCTTGCCTTTTTGAGGGTTAAAGATTAAAGGAGAGGAGAAAATATTTTCTAAAGATTTTCTGGAAAGTCTGATCCTCAATAGTAACGTTGATATCTAATACTCTTTGCAATGGTTCCTACTCATGAAAATACAGTAAACCTTTTTTAACGTCTCTAGTGTTCACTTTTCAAATCCTGGTAATTTATGAATAACTCGTAAGTTTCAGATAACAGAAATTCAAAGTTCACGATTTATATATGTATTTATTACTCTCAATGATTTTTTAGAATATTCAACATATAGAAAAAAATCGCTAAAAAAGTTATGCTTAAAAAGTCGTACTTACTTTGTTACAAAATGCAGAACATACATTTCCGGAAAGCATTTTTTATGTACAGGCCGGTGGATGCCCGTTGTGAGTAGTATTTTTTCTTGTAGTACTTGTCATTGTCTTTCTCATAGAATCAAAATGTCTTCCACATATTTCCACATCTTTTAGTAATTGGCGTTCAAAATGGCGGTATTTTCAACCCAATTTATTTAATAACTCTTAAGTTTTGAAATAAAAAAATTTGACGTCTTCCATAAATATCTATAATTTATTAATTTCAACAACTTCACAGAACATTTGAAGAATTGCAAAAATCTCAGAAAAAAATTATAATAAAAAAATAATTTTTAGAGTGCTTCCCACAATCAACGCGCTTTATCTCAACACCATTACATTTTGGAGAGTTTACATGTTCAACAAGTTTTCTCGCAGTAGAATTTTCTATAACTTTGTCATTGACATTATGCCTCTATATCGAAAGTTAGTGGAAATAAATTTTCTATCTCACTTTTAGGTGGATTGATCACAATTCAGGATACATCAAAAGAAGGTGGCTTCCATTATGAAAAAGTGTTCCTAACACACCAAAACGCTAAAATGAACTCCTAGAGCACCATTAATTAAACGCACGTGTTGGTACCATTGCGACCACTGTGCCTCGCCTTAAAAAAACTTTCGTTTTGAGCACTTTACGCCAGACGCTCCTCTTAAGGTTAAATAAAAAATTCGAATCATCCATTGCTGCATTGCTCGCAAATTGTGATTTGAGATCATATTTCATAAAGTTACGAACTTATAATAATAAAATATCAAACAGAAAGATGTTCAAAATGTTTGTGAAAAAGAGGCACAAAATCGTCATTTTCATTTCAAAACAGGGATGGTTAAAGCGGATACCTAGCATAGGTAAGATGGGAATGCGCATTGGTAAAGATGAACATGGGACAAGGGTAGAGTCAGATGCTCTTCGACCGATAACTTGTGGTTTTCTGTCGGTACATCTCAATGTTGCGTGAAATAAAATTAGCCCAAGGGTATGCAATTTAGCGACATTTTGTTTTGTATTCGCGTAAGAAATATGTTCATCTTTCCATACTCTACTGTGTCCGTCATACCCAAGATCATACCAAATTTTAAAAAATGTTCCTAAATTATGAACGACTCATTAAAATTTTAAATGGAATTTGATTCTGTCTGGCCCCGACGCTTTATTGTTACATGATAAGAGAGCAAGTGGGAACACCACCATCGAAAAAGTTGTTTCGCTCGCGTTATCGTGAGGTGACGCGGCGCGGTAGATCTTCTGTTCTGGGGCGGAATCCGGACAAATCGTATTTGCGAAATCGACATTTGAATATTCCACACTTTCGTTAGTGCTCATCGATGTTTCTCTTGTTAATCTGCCAATGAACTAGCGCCAGTAACTACGTTGCTTGGCTTTCATCAAACTCTTCATTTAGGTTTCTAACCTTGCGTACTGTCGATAGCTAGCGGGTAATTTGTCGTCCCTGAAGGCCTTGTACACGGCGGCGTTATCCGTGTACACGTCTGTGCACTCTTTGTCCCACCATGGGTTGGGAGACTGTCCGCGTCTGGTACCCGTTTAGTCTGAACTTGAATCGCGGTGTCGTGAATCCAGCCAGCCAGGAACCCATACTCTTCCTCAGGAGGGAGCTCTTGTACTCGGAAACTATTTTAATTAAGCTAAATTTGGATCAATTACGTCTACGGAGGAATTTGTGAAATTTAAAAGAACTTTCTTATAGTTTTGTGATTTTAGGCATTAATCTCCCTAAAACTGGGACATATTTATCAACTTTCTTGCAGGCACAATATGTCTTCAGCAACGTTGTATAGCAAGCTTCCGCCAACAATTTTACTGACGACACAAAATCTTCATCTTTAATATATTCAACATTATTGGTTGTTTGTTTGTGGATGACACCTTAAAAGTCAATTCATTATTATGTATATTTTTAAATATCATCCTGACAAGTTGGGTATATTCCGTAAAAAGGTTTGAATTATCAAAATGGACAACTTTCAATACATTGACATTGGCTGATCTCGTTTATTTTCTAAGAAATTAGGGATTCTTAAAAAAAATAGCAAGGCCTGTCATTCTCTGAAATGACTTTAGTGATCCTCCTAAAAATGAGATTTTTTAATTAATTATTGGTAGTGGAAATGTAAAAGCGTAGAGATTGATTTCGGGAATATTTTTGTTAGACACTCTTAGTATCTTCTTTAAATGCTTTAGAAGTTATTGCTCGTTATGTTTGAAAGAGTCCCAAAAATATTTTTTGGGAATTTTTTTAATTATCATTCCTACGAGTTTGAAGTTATTCCAATCGTCAAAATACACAGTTTTTAACGCATTTTCCCAATCTCGAAGATATTGAACATTTTTGGAAAACAATATTTTTTCAATATTTTTAGACCTCTACTGAAGACAATGAGATACAAGTGAAATCCATTGCATTTTATAGGGTTGATGCAGCACTTCAAAGTGCAATTAGCAGCGGCTTCCCATTTTTGTTCGTTCAAAAGTTATTACATTTCAGTCTTTTGCTAATTTTATCAAAAATCACCTAATTACTTCTAAGTCGCAAGATATATGATCTTTTTTGGTAAGATACGTATATTGACAAAACGAATAACCTACTGGAACATTCTAAAGTTCTATTTAGAATATTAAGAAGTTATATTAAAAAAAGTTTGCAAGGGGTCATTCACAAATAACGTTACAGATTTTTGGTCTTCAGTGAAGATGTTCGTAGCATCAAGTTCTTTACCATTTCGAAATACTTTTTTTTTATTTTGAAAGAAATTGCAACAAATATCTCATTTCAAGGGGAATTAATTACCGCAACTATATCTAGTAAATGGCAAAATATTTCAGTAAATTAAAAATCAAATAACAAGCAAACAGCGTGGCTTCTATAGAAGCCGCTCAACAATGCGGAAACCCTCCACACAGACTTTAGTAAAGCATTCGACCGTATTGATATATCTTTATCACTCTTCAATCAGCAAAAATTTGGCTTAGAAAATAAGCTATTCAAATGGTTCGAATCATATTTAACGAAACGCGAAAAGTCCGCCTCTGGACCAATTCGTGTCACCTCTGGCGTACCTCAGGGTTCCCACTTATGTCCTCTTCTTATTATTTTGTTCGTAAATGGCATTACCTTTATACTCAAACATCTAAAATTGCTTATAAATCCAGACAACATGAAACTTTTTATGGAAATAAGAAAAGCAAAAGACACTGACGTATTACAAAACGAAATCAATCTATTCTACACATTTTTGCTATAAAAAGTCTACTCCAACATAACGTAAAGGAATGTAACTTAAAAATCTTCAGCAGAAAAACTTGAAATATTCCCATAGACATACACTTAGAAAACCAATTTGTAGAAAAATGCAAAATCGTACGAGATCTAGACGCAATCTTAGATTCCAAGCTCACATTTGTGTGAACATTACAATACACTAGTATGCTGGGCTTTATTAAACGCATCAGCTATAATTTTGAAGACCCTTAAATAATAAAATTATTATACAATTCATATATCAGAGCAATTATGGAATATCGCAGCATAGTATGGAACCCATATACTGTCCTGTACGAAGAACGCATCGAATCAGTCCAAAAACAATTTCTTTTCTACGCATTTCAAAAACTAAACTGAACGACATTCCCTCTTCCATCATATAAAGCACGTTGCATGCTCCTCAATATACAAACACTAAAAGAACGCCGCAAATTTACCATGCTTTGCTTTATCAACGACATTATTTCTCAACGTGTACAATCTGCATCATTACTTTCGTAAATAAAATTTTATGTACCTGGTCGTCAACTAAGAACTCACTGATGCGTCATTATAATTAAAATTGTGAAATAATTGACCTTTTCACGTCTAGAAAAAAAATTTAGTTTTTAACTTAATCATAAAAATAATGTATAGTATATAAGCGGGCCCGTAGCGGGCAGTTGGCCAGGTTGGGCCCCGCCAAGGGCGCAAACCATAGGGATCGTTGAAATCTGCATCTACTTTGTAAAATAAGTGGGATAAGTCATAAAATAAGTCAGCATAAATGCAATTTCGAGGTCCCACCTGAATTTTTTTTTTCAATTGTCTTACTGAACAAGAAAGCCAATGGAAACAACAAAGGTGTCGCAAAACTGGTACTCGTGGTGTTGATGGAAGCGATAGTAACTCCTTGTTTGATCTCAAATTTCTAAGACCAGAGGTTGTTTGCTTCGGCTGTGTGTCAGCGTTATTTCGAAGTGTTTTATTTGATGGCCTCTCAATAGAAAAATTCTAGCTTTAACAAGATATCTCAGCAGCCTGTAGTTTTTCGGAGCAATTACAGATGTCCTCACAAGGGGATCGTCAGAGCCGCACTCTTCCTGAATCAAGAGAGCATAACGATTTGTCGAGTGGGGTAGGACATTTTAGTATTTCTGCAAAATAGTGTTTATAGTAGGGGAGACCAGGGCTAGTTGGGAGTATTTTCAGTTTTCATTTTTTACCACTTTGATTTAGGTAGATCTTGTAAAAAACACGTTGTATTAAAGGGTACACTGTTAGAAACATCCCTGAATTTTAGCAAAGAGTTTGCTAACTTGTTTTTGTTTTTATAGACAAAAATATAGTATTCGAAAAACTTGCAAACTTACCCCGGCCCCGGGGTAAGTTGGCGGTATGTATGTGTACGACCGAAAATAAGCAGTCAAATGGAGGCTCAATTACTTCAGGGGTTCTTATAGAACGTGCTGAATGTCTTTTCAATAAAACTGTATATTAACCTTAATTTGCCATTATATTTCAGTCTCAATACCCCAGAATTTTGAGTTCGGCGCGAACTCCACATTCAAAACCAAATTTTCTAAATTCTTTAGGCCGAAGATAGCCAGATGCCCGAAGTAAATGTCCGCTGCATTGACGAGATACACAAGGAAAAGATTTTCTTACTTTTGAGTGAGTTCCAGTTCTTTTTGGAATAGATTAAAAATCGTCATAAATAACACAAAACGTTCAAATTTAAGAAAATTTAGTTAGTATACTCGAAAACACATTATCTACCACAACTTCAAAAAACTAAACAAAATATTTTGCAACAAAAATACATCGGATAATGTGTTTTATATTACTTGAGGTATACAACTGGAAGCAGCACAATATGTCTAATAGAAACAGAGAAAAGGGGATTCCGCTAACTTATCCCAACTGGTCCCAGGCTCCCCTATCCTTTAAAAGATCGCTTCAGAATCTCTAAGCGCTGTTTGTGCGTGGGGCATTGCAACATATCATGTGAACTCTTCCCACAATACGCACACGTTTCAGCATACCCAATGCAAAAGTCATTCTAATTATTTTCTGTGCCCTTGACACATCGGAAGCTTATTGCCCACTCGTTTATGTTTAACGCAATGCACGATGCGTGGTACACATAGCGAAACAGGCGCAGGCAAACTTTGTCCAACAAGACGTAGCACTTAGCAGTTCCATCAAAAGTCACCCAATTGAAGGGACATTTAATTGGGTTCCGTCCTGTGCGATTGCCATTTAAAATCTTCGCTCACGGGGATAAAGGTGCGAAATCGAATGGGTGAACACACCGTCGATGTCAACTTTGTGACCGGGTATATAGACGCGGTAGCCCATCGCAAAAGGCTTACCGTCTGTAACATCATTTGCTTGCTTAAGATAGAATTTCATAATGTTTAGATTATCCGGGAGAACTTTCGAGATATCTGTCATGGCTGTATATTTCTGCGTCGGTCCTTTCGAAATATTTAGAATACTTAGCAGTTTATTTTTTATCTGAAAGAAGATCAGATATGGGCGGTGTTAAGTCAGACCGGACTAAGTGACATTGTAATGATTTCGAGAGAAACGAGTTTAAAGTTCAAAATTGAATTTAAAATTTGAATCTTTACATTATAATTAGAAATTTTGCTATTATTCTTGCTTATTGTAACAAATTACAAATCAGCTAAAAGTCGAATGTAACTGAAGAAATTCTTTATCCAGCGCTATGATTATCTCATTTTTTAAGATTTTGTGACTAAGTCCGGTCTGACTTAACACCGACCATATAGTCCGACCGAGTTTAATGAGTATGGTTTTAAACGGGAATCTTGTTGGACATCCATCCATCCCATGCTGGGTTTTACCAGACAAGTTAATTTGTGTACGGCGAGTTCGGCGTACAGTGAAAACGTTAAGAATACGAAGGAAGAAACAGTAATTATGGGCGATTTAATAAGTTGAAAGATAAGATAGGGGATAGTAAAGTAAAAGTGTTGTACCTAGTCTCACTCGATATGAATCGGGAAGATATCGATTTTCTTAGTAAGAGACAGCAGTTCATAGAAGATTGGTAATTCAATTCTAATAATCTGCTTCGTTAGGGATGGGGCTGTGGTCAGGTATTTTCGTCCGCGTTCCTTATCACCTATTTTAAAAGGTGACATTGCTATCTGTGAAAATGAACTACCTGGGTTATGCAACTAATTTACCCGATCTTATTTTATTGTAAATAATTAAGTACTCTTTATTTTATTAATTTCAGAATTGCACATATTTTGTCGTATTTTAAATGTTATTTGATTTGATGGCATTGTAAGGGAATATGTATCCGCCGGTTGATGCAAATCAAGCTGAACTGATCAAACTAATTTCTTTGTTTGTTTAGTGTTGATTAACTAGGAAACTTATTCATTGGGCATTTCATCTGCGTGGGGTATACGCAAGGTCTTGTCTGAGTGAAATGATGACTGTTGATTCATGTATTATGGGTTGAGAATTGGCAGTTCATGAGAAGAATCAGAAACTATTTACCAACTTGCAGCTGTTATATCATCACGAAGAATATATGCTTTATTGTCATATTCATTGAGTTACTTTTAGTATCATTACTTAATTTAATGAAATAAAATTACTAATTGTTCTCATTGAATTGCATATTTTCAACTTGTCATGTTAACTATATTTCTGCATGAGTATAAAAATATTCTAGCTTGATTATTGACGTAAAAGGTGACAGCTTACCTTTTTTCGAACTCATTGTCTGCAATTTTTCGAGTAATTAGTGTAAAAATTAGCGTTATCGGTTGCATATTCGACATACAAAGCTAGTCGTTTCAGGTATTACTGTAGTGTCCATTTTATACCATTTAAAAAGCGCTTCAGTTAGCCAACGCTCGCGAATAATGATATCATAACAAACGGCACTTTATTCAATTTTTCGCGGAGAAAGATATCAATATATAATTGTCATTTTATTTGCTATATAAATACTAAAGTTTATACACGATAAATAATACTTGTATGATGAAATCTTCAATTATATAGGTATTGCCATATTTATAACGACAATTGTCTCGAAATACTAAAGGTAATCGCTTTTCATGGTATTGTATTGTTTTTAAAATGTCGTGATTCGCCAGAATAAAAAAAACAAGGAATAATGTAATCGTGCATGTATGAGCAACACTCCCGGCAGTCCGGAACTGAAGTTACTTTTTTAACAAACCGAGCATTTCCAAATTAAAGCAACAAATGATAGATCTATTATAAATTCTCGGCAGCCGGCTTTCCAGAGCAATAAATACATGATAACGCTTCTGAGAGTAGCAAAGATTGTATCACTTATCAAGGTGAATCCAGATTTGTGTCATTTTTTACCCCATCCTGCAAACAAAAAAGTCCTTTCCGTGGCAAACGTGGAGATGCAGAGCTATACACGGTCTCCATAACAACAATTGTTGCACTAGCATTCCTTTTCTTCCCCGATAACTGTAAGGACGTGGCACAGGCCCGTAGCCAGGATTTTGAATTCTTTGAGGATTGGAATGAGTAAAACATATACAAAAACCCGTCTCACGAAACTTTACACACATTTGCTAATCAGGAGAACGAAACTAACGTCAAGGTTGTCCCCATGGATAGGAATATATCAGTGTGAAATCAAAGTTTACCGTTGCAAAGAATGTCCGAACATAGTGAATGTCGAAATTTGCTTCAAATCTTCTGATAAGGCAGGCGATTTGTAGATGCAGAAAAAAGGTTCAACTCCTATTTTCATGATCAGGCGTCTTTCTACTATTACTTGTTCTGTGACATCATCCGAAGTTTGCGTTAACTCGACTTTATGAAATTTTCAATTTAAATTATACTGATCATGTCGTAATCAAAACAATCCTGAGAAAAACGCATGTTTTTTCGTTTGACTCTCATAGGGAATGGGTTAACTATCTTCGACAATATTATCAGGCAACTCAGAATAACTATCTTTTTATCCATTTAAGTAGATTGTTTTAGGTACTTTTCATACCATTGTACTTACGAATTAAAAATATCGTAGACTGATTTTCCTAGATCCCTGAAACTATAGTAAAAGTCAAAATGTAAAGTGAGTGCAAAAAATTACTGATTTCACTACAAAGCAAGAATACCTTAGCTTTATTGACTTTTAACAATCATGCAAAACCGCTGTAACTTGAGAAGATTACCTAGATTAAATAAATATTATATTTGAACATTTGAAGGTATTATTTCGTAATTCGTGGGTTTTTGGAAAATGTCAAATATATATTTCAATGATTTAATCTACTGATGGAAGCCAACCAGAATTTAATCTACTGAGCGAAACTGCTCAGAATTGATTCACTAATCGAAAGAAAATTACTTAGCATTGATTAGTCAATGCTTCTAATTTACGTAAAATTTGGTAAATATAACATTGCATTGATGACACCACCAAAATAACTAGAAACTATAAACATAGATAATAATTTCAGCATCACTTGCTTCCGACACATGGAAGAGAACACATCACACTTGCATCTAATTTGCCAAAGAGGCTTTCTTTTAGAGTTGTCTGTTTTTAAATTACAGCAAATTATCCGTTTTCTGTGAAACTTTTGCAAAACTCTTTGTCAATTCATTAAACAAATATGTGAACACTAATCTGTTCACTAATAGGTTTGTTTATGAATAAAAATAATTAGCTCTTGATTTTTTTTCAATCATCATAAAGATTGGAAGAGATGTATGATTTCTTGAAGAAAGTTGTAATGTTTGTCTGATTACATGTTTGTTTTACCACTATTTGGGAAAAAGTTTCAATTAAAGTTGTTGCACCTAAAGCAACGAAGACGAAATGAGATCAGAGCGCAATTCGGAACGAACTCGTGTTGAGTGTATAGTAAAGATAGAAGAGTGATCTTGAGTCGATTTCTATTGGTTGATTTTTTCCACTCTTTTCTATCTTATTTAAGATTATCTCTCTCATTTTATTCCATGACGAGCAAAAGCGGAACGAAAGACTGTCACATACTGAAGACATGAAATCAAAACTCTTATCCCAACGTATTTGCTTACAGATTCAATCAGTCCCAACATTTTAGTCCCTCTTCGTGATTGCCTATTGTTTTACCACTTTTTGCCCGGTCCACTTTTAAAAGAATTTTCTGTTACACGTTTGTTGCAGATATCACGGATTTACGGATTAGCAGTGTATTAGTACGGAACGAATTCCTCGTAGCAATGAAATGAAGCGTCAATAAAAATGGTATTGCGTTAAAATGACGCGAAACAAAAATTTTCTTCTCGGCTCATTCGTTCTCAGACAAATTGAAATATTTTTGTGTAGCACAGTACAGAGAACAGAGTGTACAGTGTGCACTGACCTAATACAGAAATTCAAAATTGTGTGCAATTCAAAAACTTATCATTTAAAAATAACAAACGGGGTCGTGGGTCTCTTATATATTTCCTTGTGTAAACAATAAAAATAATATAACGAGTTTAAATGATTGTCCTACAGATCTCGCGCAAGCGCTTAGCCATTGTCTTGGTGGGGGGGGGGAGGTATTGTTCATTTCTATCTCGCTATTGCACATTTCCGTGTCATCATCGTAGTTGCTGCCTTTATGTTCGCGAATATCTTCCTTGCTTCTCGCCCTCAATAATTGCCCTTCCAAATAGATTCCATTTCTCCCAAATGTGACATTAATCTGCGAGTAAGCGGTATCCGATCTTGTGGCGGAACATACATTTTTTCATCGTCCATATACAGGAGGATCTTAATTATAGCATTGTCACACGCAACCTTGTGCTTTAAGTTTTCCAAAATAATGGTTTCGTGTGGGCTAATTTGTTGAGCGCTAAATGCCTGCCATGGTAGAACTCGATAAAGGCGGCTTCCGAAAGTCCAATCTCCATTTACACCTTCAGGAAATGTTCGACATTATGAATGGTCTGTCCTATGCGAACCATCAATAATTTTATAATCACCGTATTTGGCTGGAGCACCAATTCTTGCTTCTGCTACTCACTAATCTCGACAGATTACTACAGCTACAATTAAAGTAACAGTTTTTTTTTTTTTATTCAAATCGTTTATTTGATAAGGCACGTTGCGTTAGCTTAAAGGTGCCAATTTTGTTTTGTTTTACATTTTAAATTGCTTAAAACTAGGGGATTACATATTGATTTTTTTAAAAATGAAACTAATGCGATTTTATAGCTATCTTATATATCTACACAAGGGGATAATATTGTTTTCGTAAGATTAGGGGGGTCATTAGGTTTTTTTGGCAATATGGTTTGACATTTTTATCAGTGCGATTATTGGAGCAAATAATGTTTAATTAAGGGGGACAATTTTTTACGACTAACTTAAAACTAGGAATAACTAGAGGGCATGATTGAATTTTGTAAAGATTCGTAATTATAGTTATTTTTGTGGGTAGTAGAGTTGGGCAATTTCAACGAGATTATATAATATAATAGTTAAAACTAGAAGAGACAAGAAGAGCTAAATGCTTCGTGATGATATTGGGGGGGGGGGGGGTAGGGCTGTTACTTCTGGGTATAAGAGTCAGGGGAGGGAGGGTAGACAAAGATGGCAGGGAGAGAAAATTACTTCAGTTTCAG
This sequence comes from Topomyia yanbarensis, assembly GCF_030247195.1. NCBI lineage: Eukaryota > Metazoa > Arthropoda > Insecta > Diptera > Culicidae > Topomyia > Topomyia yanbarensis. The sequence continues at coordinate 87,086,975 of NC_080671.1, forward strand.
GCATCGTGAGATCAACGGATGGATTACAAACTCGGGTGGCCTTCATCAGGGGAATCATGTACTGGGACGCCGGGTGGTCCTCCTCAAGATGGCAGGGGTTTTTCCAGACGATTTCGTAGTACGGCTCAGATGTGGATCGGCTACATTTCGAGTTAAGCGTGTTATGTTCGTGCCGTAGGTCCCGTGTTTGTTGGCTCATTCGATACAGATGGTTTGATACAGGTGGAAGAGCGTTCTGAGAATGATAAGGAGATAACAAGGGGCAGTTAGACTTGTATATTGATGGTTTTCACAAAGGTGTATATAAGGGACATATAGAGAACATCGCGGCTTGCCAGCACATCTCGAACCGGGACGTTGGTTGGTCTTCCTCGGGCCCGCAGGGTATCCATTAGCCGAGACCTAGCGGAACTGTACTCGGTGCACGCCCAGACAATGTGCTCGATGTCGTGATAGCCGTCGCCACAAGCGCAGATACCACTATCCACGAGCCCAATACGCCGGAGATGTGCATCCAGCGTGTAATGGTTTGCCATGAGTCGGGACATCACACGAATGAAGTCACGACCCACATCCATCCCCTTGAACCAAGGTTTCGTCGATACCTTAGGGATTATCGAATGTAGCCACCTTCCCAGCTCTCCACTGCTCCACGAAGTTTGCCAACTTTCGAGGGTTCTCTGATGAGTAATACTGAAAAATTCGCTGAAGCAAATTGGTCTTTCGTAAACGTCTCCTTCTAAGGCACCCACCTTAGCTAAGGAGTCTGCCTTCTCATTGCCCGGAATGGAGCAATGAGAAGGGACCCATACCAAGGTAATCTGGAAAGAGTTGTCAGATAAAGCACTCAGTAGCTCCCGTATTTTCCCCAAAAAATACGAGGAGTGCTTGCCTTGTTTCATCGAGCGAATAGCGTCAATGGAACTGAGGCTATCCGAAACGATGAAGTAATGGTCTGCGGGTAATGTTTCAATGACTCCAAGGGTATACTGAATGGCAGCTAGTTCTGCGGCGTAAACTGAAGCAGGGTCACTGAGTTTGTAGGAGGCGGTGAACTTTTGATTGAAAATACCGAAGCCAGTGGATCCTTCGAGGTTTGATTCGTCAGTATAAAACATCTTAGAACAGTCGACTTCTCGGAATTTATTATAAAAAATGTTTGGAACCACTTGTGGGCGTATGTGGTCCGGAATTCCACTAATCTCGTCTTTCATGGATGTGTCGAAGAAAACAGTAGATTCAGAAGTATTTATGAAATGCACACGGTTGGGATTGTAAGAAGAAGGGTTAATATTCTGCGCCATGTAGTCAAAGTACAGGGACATGAAACGGGTCTGAGAATTGAGCTCAACAAGCCTTTCGAAATTTTCAATCACGACCGGGTTCAAGATATCGCATCGAATGAGCAATCGATATGAGAGTTCCCAAAATCGATTTTTCAACGGGAGAACGCCCGACAGCACTTCGAGACTCATCGTATGGGTCGACTGCATGCACCCTAAGGCGATACGCAAACAACGATACTGAATTCTTTCGAGTTTGATGAAATGTATGTTCGCGGCGGAGCGAAAGCAGAAGCATCCGTATTCCATTACCGACAGTATCGTTGTTTGATACAACCTAATTAGGTCTCCTGGGTGGGCACCCCACCATGTTCCGGTTATTGTGCGAAGAAAGTTGATCCTTTGTTGGCATTTCTGTTTCAGATACCGAATATGGCATCCCCAAGTACCTTTCGAGTCGAACCAGACCCCTAGATATTTTACTGTGAAGACCTGAGCGATAGTTTGACCCATTAATAGAAGCTGTAGTTGTGCTGGTTCTCGCTTCCTTGAAAATACAACTAGCTCAGTTTTCTCCGTGGAGAATTCGATACCCAGCTTAATAGCCCAAGCAGACAAATTGTCCAGGGTATTCTGTAATGGTCCTTGTAGATCGACAGCTTTGGGTCCCGTAACAGACACCACGCCATCGTCTGCAAGTTGCCTTAACGTGCAGGAATTGTCAAGACATTCATCAATGTCGTTGACATAGAAATTGTATAAAAGGGGGCTTAGACATGAGCCCTGGGGAAGGCCCATGTAGCTAAATCGTGATGTCGATAAGTCACCATGCGAAAAATGCATGTGCTTTTCCGACAACAAGTTTAGTAAAAAGTTGTTTAAAGTCGCTGAAAGACCATGCTGGTGCAGCTTCTCTGAAAGAATGTTGATCGAAACTGAATCAAAAGCCCCCTTAATATCTAGGAACACTGATGCCATCTGCTCTTTGCTAGCATAGGCCATTTGAATTTCAGTTGAGAGCAACGTAAGACAATCGTTCGTCCCTTTGCCTTTGCGAAAGCCAAATTGTGTATCTGACAGTAAGCCATTTGCTTCGATCCAATTGTCGAGGCGGGATAGGATCATTTTCTCGAACAACTTCCGGATACAGGATAGCATTGCGATCGGACGGTACGAATTGTGGTCGGAGGCTGGTTTTCCTGGTTTTTGGATGGCGATGACCTTCACTTGTCTCCAATCGAGTGGGACAATGTTAGCCTCGAGAAACTTATTAAATAAGTTCAACAAGCGTCTCTTGGCAGAGTCAGGCAGATTCTTCAACAAGTTGAATTTGATTCTGTCTGGCCCCGGAGCTTTATTGTTACACGACAAGAGAGCAAGTGAGAACTCCACCATCGAAAAAGGTGTTTCGTTCGCGCTATCGTGAGGAGACGCGGCGCGGTAAATCTTCTGTGCCGGGGCGGAATCCGGACAAACCTTCTTGGCGAAATCGAATATCCAACGGTTTGAATATTCCACGCTCTCATTAGTACTGTTTCGATTTCGCATACGTCGGGCTGTTCCCCAAAGAGTGCTCATCGATGTTTCTCTCGTTAATCCGTCGACGAACCGGCGCCAATAATCGCGTTTTTTGGCTTTCATCAAACTCTTCATTCGCTTGTCTAACGTCGCGTACTGTCGAAAACTGGCGGGTAACCCGTCGTTCCGGAAGGTCTTAAACGCGGCGGCCTTCTCTGCGTACACGTCTGAGCACTCTTTATCCCACCAGGGATTGGGAGAACGTTTTTGTATGTTCGCGCCGGGTACTGGCCTAGTCTGAGCTTGATTCGCGCTGTCGAGAATCAAGCCAGCCAAAAAGCTGTACTCTTCCTCCGGAGGAAGTTCTTGGGTAGATTCGATGTTGTCGGATATCGCGGCAGCATAGCTCTTCCAATCGATATTTCGTGTGAGGTCATACGAAATATTGATTGATTTCAATGGCCTTGAACCGTTATTGATTGAGACTACAATCGGCAGATGGTCGCTGCCGTGGGGATCAGGAATTACCTTCCACGTGCAATTTAACCGCAGCGATGTTGAGCAAAGGGACAAGTCTAAGGCGCTCGGGCGCGCTGGAGGAGCAGGAATCCGTGTCATTTCACCCGTGTTTAAAATTGTCAAATTGAAGTTATCGCAAAGATCCTGAATTAAGGAAGACCGGTTATCATCATAGAGGCAACCCCATGCTGTACCGTGAGAGTTAAAGTCTCCTAAAACTAGTCGCGGTGCTGGCAGGGATTCTAAGATGTCTTGTAGCCGTCGGTGCCCAACCGCGGTGTTGGGGGGAATATATATGGAAGCTATGCAAAGGCTTTTGCCTTTGGTTGTTACTTGACAAGCGACAACTTCAATACCTGTTATCGAGGGAAGGTTTATTCTGTAGAAGGAATAGCACTTTTTGATCCCCAAAAGCACTCCTCCATAGGGGGTGTCTCGATCCAGGCGAATAATATTAAAGTCGTGGAAGTTGAGTTCTATGTCGGAAGTTAACCAAGTTTCACATAATGCAAATGCATCGCAACTTAAATTATTTATTAAAATTTTGAAGGAGTCGATTTTCGGGATGATACTTCTGCAATTCCACTGTAGAACAGTGATCAAATCCGTGACCTCGTTCGATGAGTTAGCCATCGAAGGATACAATCGCTGAGAGGAGGGGCCATTTAGCAGTCAACTGCTTCAAAAATGTTCTCACTGTAGGGAGAAAAGCTAACATAAGACTTTTAATAGGATCAGTAATATTGAAAGTTTTTATTATCCAGTCCACTATGTCCGAGAGTTTTATAATTCCAGTGCTGTGATTACTCTCGAACTGAAACAAAGGAACACTTGGGATTTTTGATGTTCCTGGAAGTGCTGGGAACTCCTTCTCTGAGCTTAATCCTCCGAGACCAGGAGCTAATTGCTTCGGTTTGGTTGCAACACTTCCAATAGATGTGACTTTCGGAGCCCCCTCAAGGGACACCTTCTGGCCTTTACAAGGAACTTTACGAGAGGAAGTGTTCCTCCTCTTCCTATAAATTCTAGGCACCCTAGTAGATGTTCCCTCTTGTGGGTTACCAGCCTCGCCCTCGTCAGGAGGCAAGTGAGTATAAATGTTTGCTGAGGATGGTGGCGTAGCATTCTTTAACATTTCTGCGAAAGAATGTTTGGATCGTCCCGCAAGGGAACGTTTCAGTTTATCCCCGCGTAGTTTGTACGCGGGACATGCCGAGATATCATGCAGACTCTCCGCACAGTAAGGACACTTTTCGGCTTGCTTACTGCACGAATCATCTAGATGATTCTCCCCGCATTTTCCACAGCGGGCCTTGTTGCTACAATGGGTGGCTGTGTGACCCAGTTGTTTACACTTTGTGCAATTCATGACCCGCGGCACAAACAGACGCACAGGCAGACGAACCTTGTGCAAGAGGACGAAATTTGGCAAAGCGGTACCAGCGAAGGTCACCCGATAAGAGTTTGACTGGGGATATGTTTTTGAACCATCCCCCGCAACTACTACTGAGTGCAAACGTTTGCACTCAAGTATTTTCACTGGCTGAAGTAAGCGGTGTCTGAAACGGCCAACCCCGTACTTCAGCAGATCCTCGCACGTCAAACTCTCATCGGTTACGACGCCTTCGGATTGTACTTTTATAGCTGGAATATACACGTTGTAATCCCGCGTAAAGTGCTCACAGCAAGCAATATCGTTTGCCTGCTTTGAGTTGGCTAGCAACACCCTTATCTTGTCCGAGCGGACCTTTGAAATTTCGGTCACAGCCGAGAACCGTTCCGTCAGGTCTCTAGAAATCTGAAGAAGATTCAGTGATTTAGTCTTGGGCCGAAAGAAGACCACAAATGGACCAGTTGAGAGTTCTGGATAGCATTTGGGCCGGGGGGGAGCCTTAGAAGTTGAACCCGATTCAACTTCCATTTGACCATCCGGAGAGGGAACCATAGAAAACGTCAACGCACGGGGTCAGCGCCCGCGCAGACGGAAGAAAGCAATAAATGTGTTACAAAAGACAAAAACCACTTAGCTTTAAACTGGTGTCCAACGACGAACCGATCCAGCTTATACAGCTGGCTATTGTTTAATCCTCACACGCGAACAAAAGACTGAGGACCGAACCGAACTGGCAAAATAACCTTGAATGCGGATTAAAACTATTCTTTATCTCCTCACACAGCACTACGGACTAGAAAAAACAACCTCTGTCTCGATGGAGAGCTCGAAAACGAATGAAAGTAACAGTTTCTTGTATTCTTCAGACAAGGCACACAATATAAAAGTTACTGTTTTTGTCGTTCGCTTCGCAGTGGTTCGAGCAAAAGCATAAAGCACACTGAATTCCGTGACCATTGCCTTCGGTCAGTGGCGTAGCCAGGGGGGGTTTTGGGGGTTAAACCCCCCCCCCCCCCCAAACCAAAATTAATTGGATTGAAAAAAAAATTGATACTGACGAATTTAATTTAATATTCCACAAAATATTTTTGGAAAAATATTCTCTGATCACTACATTGAGAACTGTGTTTAAAGCGTCATGAGAACTTTTGGAAAATTGTGGGAAGGGGATCTTGTAACTTATCTCTTAGCCAAAATCCCATAGTTGTCAAATTACTTCAATGTAAAATAAAATAACTGTCTGAATTATTATGAGCTCATTTTTGGAAAGATGCTTCAAAATATGGATTAGAGACAATTTTTCGAATGGGAATCTAAATTTGAATAGGTTGATTGCATATAAAACATAAGCTTGTTTACCGAAAACTTACATACATTTCAACATTTGCTCAAAATGTATTTTTTTAGATTGTGTAGAGTTTAGACAACAATTCAATATGGTTAACAACAAGAATAACATTTCAGAAACTAGTTGAAAGCTGATGTAATTTTGTCTCTAGCAGGTCAGGATCGGTTTTATGAGCATTGGATTTTTGTTGTATTATCAACTATATGAATAGCCTCTTAGCAGGATGCAATGAATGGCGTACTAAAATTTTGTGTGCTACGTACTAGTACTGCAAGTTGTGAGGTTGACTAATGAAGAAAAGTAAAATTAATGCTCGATAAATTTTTAACGGTCACGATCACATTCATTCGAAATTGCCAAATTTCGATGTTAAGTAACATTGAAGAATTTCAAAACGTAAAACTGTTCATCTGCTGATAGAATAATTTTGACGGTTAATCCTCCTAGAAGTAATTATAGACAAGAATTACTCTTCAAGCAAATTTGAGTCGAGACTTAATGTCTCCAGCAAAGTTTTCGAAAGTGCTATTTCAAACAACTTTGTCAAAGACATAAATATCCCACATATTCAGAGTATCGAAATATAGTAGTAGAAAACCTTTACAACAAGCTATTCTGAAATTACTGTATTTAATAAATCTCTTCTGCGGTAATTAAATAATAAATTCACATTGCGTTCAAGGTGCCTTTGAAGCTTACAAAAAAATAAGGGAACTGGATTTAAAACAAATAATTCCCAGATATTAAAAGGACTCAAAAACACAAAGAGTGATTCCATTTTCAGGAGCTAGCATCAATTCGGCGCTGGCTTAGTCCGCCCACCAAGTTAGTGTCGGATTCTGATGAGATGAAGTCGAAAAGCAAGTTTCAGTTCCATCCATCCAAAATTTAGTTATAGGTTTTGTGTTCTCAACTCGCAATGATTGTTTCAAACAATTTTATCCGTAGCGCAGAAAAAAATAGTTTTCACCTAAATTTTTCTTCACTAAGGAGAAATATAGCAGGCCCAGTCCATTTAAATCCCTATATGTTGAATTCATGTAGCCTTCGTATTTTCAACAAAATTGTTTGAAATGACATTATCAAAAACTTTGCTGAAGGCACCATGTCTCTTAATATTTTTGAAAAATTAATTCACCATAATTACCTCTATGAGAATTAATCACTAAACTTTCTATATCAAAGCAGGCGCTGTTTTATGTTGATAACTTCCCGAAGTTGTCAAACCTTCAAAGTCTAGGATTATTATATTAGGTGATCTTGAACGTTGAAAATTTTTTAGATCATTTATCCCACTTCAAAAGATCGCAATTTTTGACTTCATTGACATTTTATACAAGAAAATAATCTATATAGGTTTGAAAACTGTTCCATGTTGATCCTTCTTGTTTGTAGACTGGAATAACATCTGTTGGACTACTTATGTTTTTGAGTTTTCAATAATTTATCAAACTCATATTAAATTTTAGCATTTTTTCAAAAAATTTGCGATTCTCATCAAAACCCCCTCCAAACCAAATTTCTGGCTACGCCACTGCCTTCGGTGGTTAGAAATAGCCTTCTTCAACTTTTTCTCAATAATTTGTTCAAACCAAATGAGCAACAAATTTTGTTGAAAGTCGCCGGTTTTTTATTTAAATTTATTTTTGAAAAATTTCGGGAGGGGCTTTAGCCCCCTAGCCCCCCCCCCCCTCTGGTTACGTACCTGACGTGGCCGGCACCGTTATTGACATTGCAATGTATAGAACTCTCGTTGATTCTCTGTGCAATTTCGCTTGTTCTGGTCAATCATGGAGTAGCAACTACGAATTGTACGGTCATCATGCTCATGCTCATGTTCATGCCCATGCTCATGCTCTAATAATATGCTTCGTAAAGGATGAATCGATAATTATTGCGACACCTCTTCCTTCGGATGGGAAGTGAAGTTGTTGGTTCCGGTCCATGTGTTGATGGGTCGTTACGTCACCTCTTTGGCGTCTGGCATTCAGTGCTTGTATAAACAAAAAAAAACAAAGGGGCGGAAAACTTAGACTCCGCCAAAGGCGACAGAAGACCACGCTACGGCTCTGTATAGAAGTAAATATTGAAATACCATGTAGTCTACACATGCTCGAGGAAAATCAAGTAAAATAAATTATCATCAAAATAAAACATCCTAGAAGACATCATTGCTGTACGCTTTATTGTGTTTAGCTGGAAAAACTTCTGTGCAATGCGTTGAACAAAGATGGTAGACGCTGCTCTAATCAACGGCTCCAAATTGGTAGGGTGACGAGCCCATTTTCGCCATGTTTCTATTATCACGCTACCCATTTGAAGCCGTTGGTTAGAGCAGAATCTGCTATCTTTGTTCAACGCTTTCTGTCAAATGGTAGCGCAACAATAGAGGTACTCGATTCGAGTTTTCGTTGCGCTCAAACACGAGTATTTCACTGTTTTCAGCACATTTGTGTAATTATCTTACTTCTTAACAACGAAGCAAAGCTGTTGATGACAATTTTTACGCATTCCATTGATTGTAGGCCAAGAAATTAATGAATTGGTTAGACACCCTGCTTAGTATGGTGAAAATAGGCACTTTACCCTAGGGTGATTCTTGAAACTACCTGCAAACTTGAATAGATAGTTGAATTGCTCCAATACAAAATTAATCATTTCAATCCCCTCTTATATTTGCATGCGTGCAATTCATTCATTCAGAGCTCGCTATGACACAGCCCGAGAGCTCCCCACTAATGCGGTGTTATTTAAAGCAAACCCTCGGACCCTGGGGCGTCTCCATCGCTTCACAGTGACAGCAGCCATGATTGACGCATCTGTACGTCTGTCGTTACGAGCTATACATCTCTGTCAATCTGAAGAGCGCAAACATAGACGATGATGTAAACACTCCCGATTGCAAAGTACGGAAATAAAGGATTTTCGAATGGTGAATCACACCATCCTGTGGCTGGTTGGTGGGTCGATGAGTATGAAAAAGTCAAGGCAATGATTTGAAAAGGTATTCCACTTGAGCATTAATAACACCAGTGTATTGAGGGCTATATGTATGTACACGGTTCATACATTAATTTGACGCAGAACTAATTTGCCAGCCACTTTTGAATGTGTGGTAGTCGCTCCTGTTTCGGTGCTCGCGTCTGTGAGTCGTATCTCTGAATAACATAACAATTTACACAGCTTCATAAAATATGATACAACCAACAAGGTTGTAACAGAAAACTACATTTATAACGACTCAAAAAACACCATTAAATCAGGGATCATCGCAGTTGAATAAAACTGGAACCGCTCAAAATTAATTGTCCTTCTCGAAGGCACGCAGAATCCCCGATTTCCCTATTGCTGTCAGACACATTCAAATCTGGCTACCGGCTACAGGCTACTGGTTAGCCTGTAATTAGCCTAATGGATTTCCCATTCAATTTGTATCAATCAGTTCACCTTGTACGTCATTATCAGCATCCGGTTCGATTAATTCTCGCTCATTTAATTAATGAAAATTGGTTGAAAGTTCGATGATGTCCAACAGTGCGGTGAAAGTGATACCGGCAACAAAGCGGCTCCTAGATGAAGGAAAATGGGGGAAAATGGGCCGTTCCCACGACAATTTTCAATATACACTGTTTTGCAAAATCATTTTCTGAATGTAATCAATCAAAATGAACCAGAAAAAAAATTTGATCCTACTTGTTTCAATCCTCAAAATTTCACAATTCGTGCTGAAAGCTGTAACTGATAGCGCTAAATGGCTATCAGATGAAAAATCAAAAAGAACCAACACAGAAGCTTATCTCACCCCAATCGGAAACCAGAGCTGGCAGCATCCGATTCCTTACGAAAACAAGCTGTCGGTACCAATATTTTTGATCTCTTATCAAAAACAGACAATCTTACCAGCAATCCCTCATTCCCCGAGGATGAAAGTGTATCATGTTTCAACTAAATGGGAAGCAGGGCATCGAGTACAAAATGCCTAGGAAGCACGGGGAAGCAGTGCACGGAGTGTCCTCCTGTCCGGCTCCTTTCCTACCAAGCTCTGTGACTTGTCCGTCATCTCCATCGTGATCCCGCCGTCGACGTTTACAATACAGGCCACTAACCAGAAAAGTCAAGGTCTACTTCGCTCAACGGATTATCTTCGGTGGTTCATCTTTTCATTTAGTTAATGAGCCAACGGTTTCTCGCACTTGATATCGGATTTGGCTTTGGTCCCGAAAACGGGGAAATTCCTTTGTACCTTCCTTCGAAGTTCAGGCAGAAAGTAAGCGGAGTTATAGAGGCCGAAAGGGATTTTTGGCGTGTGTGTCTTCCTTACAATTAATGGGTGGTATAAAAGATTATAATCATCCGAATGAGTTTACAGGTTCGGCTTTGTGTTTGAAGTGAAACGTGTAAGATGAATTGCATTCGTTGGTGTTGTATAATCTACGATGTTCCGGGAAATTGTCAGAGCTACTTTTCCAATAATAGACCGCCTGAAGCGTTTGATGTTTTGGTAACATTCACAATAGTGGAATATGAGGAAACTTGAACAAGTTTTAATTTGAACTCACGTGAAATTTGATAACTGTCGTAATAGCGACAATTTTTGAATTTTCGTTATCCACCTGTTTAAATTTTCTCAGTGCTTATTCCAAGTTCTGCAATAGTTTTTGCCATTGAAATATTTCTTAATTAAAAAAATCATTGTTGTAATGCATGCTTTAGGACTTACAGTTATTTGTTATTAATATTTCTAAGTGTGATAAGATCTTTTCTTAATCTGAAATATTTGTTTATGTTCGATGTGTGCGATGTAATTGTGAAGGTTTGAGAAGACAAAACTATTTTTTGTCTGCTGTCACCCTATAAATAGTTTGCATTTCAGTGTAGAAGAGAGCCTCTCGTGAAATCAAGCTAAATATTACATCCTACTTGGTAGTCGTGAGAAAATTTGCAAAATATCGGTATTATGAGAAAATTATAATGGTCATTACGCGCGAATTGAACAAAAAAGATGCAAACTTGAAATCGACCTTCACGGATTTGATCCAAATTTGGAGGAATTGTTCATCTAGGGCCAATATATAAAAATTTTTCTGTCAATTGGACCACCCCTCGGGCCGTGGGAGCACCCCTGTTTTGACAATTTTTCTTTTGATTATATCTCCGGTTCTATTTACTCTGGACTCAAACTACAAGAGGGCTTTTGAAGAAAAATGTTAAAAGAGTATACAGAAAATATAAACTTTTGGCGGCCTTGCTGCCAACTATGAGATTTTTGAGTTAAATATTAAAAGTTAATTTTTCTCCTCAATACATATATTTTAATTTTGGAAATTTTAATGCCATCGTGTTCCTCAGATATTTTTACATAAAAACACATATAGTCTCAATAGTATTTGAGCGCATCATGGAATACACCGTTTTGAAAGGAAAAACTCGCATCATTTTTATTGGCCAAAATTGAGAAAATTTTCAAATGTTCATGAAAATCGACCCTGATCTGCAAAGCAAAAGGTGGTTTTTCATCATTTCTTGTCTACTTGACGATAAATTATGTGTGGGTCAGAATACTCAAGTTGTTTTTTTTATTGTTGTGCGCTATCGATTACTTGAAAGATCGATTATCTCAAGAATCAATTGTGTCAAGAGTAGAGGTAAAAATCGGCGGCGCGCAGGCACAACGCCGGCGTGCTTACTATTTTTATTTGCAAACGTCGGCGCGGCGCACACCTCTAGAGAGTTGTTTATTCGATTATTTCGAGAGTCGATTTATCGATCATTTCAAGAATCGATTATTTGAAGAATCGATTACTTGAAAAACCAATTTTTTTGAAAAATCGATTATTTGAAGTATCGATTATTTGATGAATCGGATCAAGAATCGATTATTTGGAGAATTGCTTTTTTGAAGAATCGATTATTTAAAAAATCGAGTGATTCAAGAATCGTTTATTTCAAGAATTAATTAATAAATTATATAAAGGAGCGATTAATTGATTATTTCAAGAATAGATTATTTCAAGAATCCATTATTTCAAGAATCGATTGATTCGAGAAACAAATAATGAAATAAATTCAACAATCGATTATCGTTTCAAGATCGATTATTCGATCATTTCGAGAATCGATTAACCGATTACTTCAAGCATCGATTATTTGAAGAATCAATTACTTGGAGAATCGGTTACTTGGAAAATCGATTACTTGAAGAATCGATTGTTTGAAGTATCGATTATTTGATTAATCGATGCAAGAATGGACTATTCGGAGAATCGATTGCATCAAGAATCAATTATTCGGTTATTTCAAGAATCCATTATTTCAAAATAATATATTATTTCAAGGCTCGATTAATCGATTATTGCAGGAATTGAGCAATCGATTATTTCAAGAATCGATTGCTCGATTCAAAAATCGATTATTTGAATTATCGGTTATTTGAAAAATCGATTACTCGAAGAATCGATTAGTTGAAGTATCGATTAATTGAATATCGATTATTTGAAGAATCGATTATTTCAAGAATCGATTATTCGATTGCAAAAAGAATTGCTAATTTGATGAATTGATTCAAAAATCAATTATTTGAAGAGTAAATCATTTCAGGAAACGATTATTTGAAGCATCAAATACTTGATGAATCGATTATTTGAAAAACCGAATAATAGATCGATTGATTTCAAGAATCAAGACGGTCAATCGATTACTTCATGAATTGATTATTCCATGAATCAATTGTGTCAAGAATCGATTAATCGATTGTTTCAAGCACCGATTATTTGAAGAATCCACTATTTGAAAGATTGTTAACTAGAAGAATCGAGTAATTGAAGTATTCATTATTTGATGAATCGATTTTTTTGGAGAATCGATTGTATCAAAAATTGATTATTTAATTAATTTGAATGTTAGTAATCAATTAGTTCAAGAATCGATTAATAGATTTATAAATTATTTCAAGAATCAATTAATCGATTAATCGATTATTTCAAGAAACGGTTGATAGATTAATCTATTATTTCAAAAATAAATGAAACGATTATTTCAAAAATTGATTAAACGATAATTTCAAGGATCGATTATTTCAATAGTCGAGTAATCGATTATTTGAAGTATCGATTGATCAGTCAATCGACTATTTGATGATTCGATTCAAGAATGGATTATTTGGAAGATCGATTATATCAAAAATAGATTATTTGGAAGATCGATTATATCAAAAATCGATTCTTTGGAAGATCGATTATATCAAGAATTTGAAGAATAAATTTCAATTTGAATTTGAAGAATAAATTTCTCGAATTGAAGAATCGATTATTTCAATAAACGTTAATTCGATTACTCCAAGAATCGATTATGTCGTGTATGGATTGATCGATTATTTCAAGAATCGAATATTTGAAAGATCCATTTTTTCAAGAATCGATCAATCGATTATTTCAAGAATCGATCAATCGATTATTTCAACGATCGATTATTTGATGAACCGATTGAAGAATCGATTATTTGATGAATCGATTAAAGAATCGATTTAGGAATCGATTATATTAATTAATATTAATCGTTCATTTCAAGAAGTTTTTTGAAGAATCGATTATTTCAAGAATGGAATATTTCATGAATCTATTATTTCTAGAAACGATTATTTGAAGAATCAATTATATCAAGAATCGATTAATCGATTATTCAAGAACAATTATTTGAAAAATCGATTATTTCATGAATCGATTTTTTCAAGAGTCTATTGTTTCAAGAATTGATTCGATTATTTCGAGACTCGATTAATCGATTATTTAAGGAATCGATTGCTTGAAGAATCGGTTATTTGAAAAATCGATTATTTGAAGAATGAAGAATTTGAAGGATATTTCAAGTGTCGATTATTTGATGAATTGATTAAAGAATGGATTTTTTGGAGAATCAGTTATGTCAAGGATCGATTGCTTGAAGAATCGATTATTTCAAGAATGATTATTTGACTAAACTTTTATTTAAAAATCGATTGTTCGATTTTTCCAGGATCGATTAATCGATTATTTGAAGTATTTGATTATTTTACGAATCGGTTATTTAGAGAATCGATTATATCAAGAATCTATTATTTGTACACTGAAAAAAATCCAAACGTTAATTCTATTTGCTTCAAACCGCTTAAAATTCATATGAAGAAGAAATGCTGTTGTTATCACGTGCACACATACCTTCTATGTGTCAATTGTATATACTATGTATGCACACACATAAGTTATGTGTGCATATTGTTATAGAATGGGGTTTTATGTGCCTAATAGTTATGAAATGTAAATGTAAGATTAATATTTCTTGTAAATACACACATTTGGTTTATGTTCCAGCAAATAGTGTCTATATGCCTCCGTTAATTGCAAAAATCTATGTGTAAAATCAATAGGCATAACGTTTACTTTTTTGAGTGTAGAATCGATCATTTCAAGAATGAGTCTTTATCAACCCTATCAAATAAACGATTATTCAAATAGTCGTTTTTCAGGTAATCTATTCTTCAAATATAGGTTTTATCAAATATTCGATCCTGGAAATAATCAATAAATCAATTTTTGATATAATCGATTCTTGAAATAGTCGATTCTTGCAATAATCTATTCCTAAACTTCTTCAAATAATCGATTCTGAAAATATTCGATTATTTGATTCTGGAAATAATTGCATATTCGATTTTGGAAATAAACGATTTTTCAAAAATTGGATTCTTGAAATAATCGATTCTTCCAATTATCAATTCTTGTAAAAATCGTTTCTTGAAATAATCGATTCTTGAAATAATCCATTCTTCAAATTATCAATTCTTGAAATAATCGATTCATGCATTAAAATTATAATTGAATCTTTATCAACCCCCGATTTTATTGTTTTTTTTTTGCCAGATTTAATCGGCCAGCCAGGGGTATAAGGCTATGTGTAGGGATTTAAGATTAATTTTACAACTTCGGTTTATTAAAAAGATATAAACAAGCAAGTTTTGTCAATGTTTCCATTTTGTGAACCTAACATAAACCAAGTGGGCTGATAAAAACGGGTCTTCGCTGTATCTCCAAAGACTACTATTGAATTTTGTCCTCCCAGTTTGCACATTTTTTCGATAACTTTTTAATTGTATTTAGTTAGTGATTTTGTACTACACGGGTGTAACAACAACTACACCTTTTATAACAAACGCCATAGATTTCATCACATCACTTTCTGTCAAATCAAAGAATTTATCGCAACGGAACACCTCAATCGATTCAAACGGTTACCGAAGATTTGCGGTAATCAAAGTTCGGCCGGTATAGCGAACCGTATACATGTGTGGAAAAATCCTACCCAACCTCCTTTCTGAACAGCCGAACTGATTGAATTACGAGCAACCATAAATTTGCAAATCGGTGAAATTTCACTTACACGAAAAGGGCGGTGGCCCCTCGCTTACGGAAAGAGTTTTCCTAACGATGAATGGAAACTTTCAGAACTGATTCACTGCCTGTCAGGGCGTAGATTTTACTCTCTATAAGAGATGTATGCCGCTTGGTGCAATTCTGCCGAATTTCGTGTGGAATAGAACGATGTGTCGAAAACGCTCCCGATGTGAAAATCGAGTGTGCGTGATCAATTGATGGTTAAATATTTCTTCCCTTTTTTTAAAGTTTTCATATATTTAGCGTAATTTTTGCGTGGATATGGTTCAAAAGCGAACTTCTGATTGAACTATCAACAATATGTACATTGTACATCATACATGATATTTGATATATATATTCAGATACCTAAATAAAATAGTTTGAACATATTGGTATTTTCATCCCGAGCTAAATTCGAACATCTTATTTTGATGGATTTGGCTAACGATTCGGTGTAGTTACATAATAATGATGCATGATCAGGGCTATGACCATGATAGTAGGCGTACCAGACTAGCACCTTTTCTAAGTTTAATAGCAATTCAATTTATTAATTGATCTTTTGTAAATACGTTCTTAAGAATAAAAGACTTACGTTATTTCCAGCATTTACCTGAGACAACTGGCATACAAAATAAAATATACTCGCAATCTCGAAACGTCAGATCCAATCGAATTTATTGGCTTAGATTTACCATTTATCTAACAAGAGCACTTTTTTAAAGAAGAAGGCGTGAGAAGGCACAGATTAGCTAACTCTTGACGTAATGTGCTGTTATTTGAAGTGGAGAATTTCTATTCATTAATTTTCCAAGATGAAGGCATGAAGCGCCCCGGGTAGGTCTGGCTGTTAAAACAAATGGTTCTCTAGAAGTAGATACAGTTCGACTGGGTGGGATGGCGGTGTGCCGGCTGTAGAAGGCGTTTATTGTTGCCGGCGACAACGTCGCGTCTCCGAGTCGAGTCGGTTAGGCTTCATCAATTTACACACTCCCCATCACTTTGTTTCTTATCGCCGCGTAAAGCTCATGGAAAAAGAGTGATATGTATTCTCTTTCAGATATTTTAAGAGCCCCTTCACTGTCTCTAAATCTAAATAGGATTACACGTGGATTTAGTGCAACGTTCATCACGTCGAAATGGGTCCCAGTGCATAGAATATTGATGCAGTGTTGGTGTCTCGCTATCGCTCTATTGTTGTGAGTCGTTTTTTATGATTCTCAATTATTCACTTTATTTGAATAGGACACAGTGTCGTCTTCAGACCACTCGGGGCCTCTGGACATTACTAAGCTAAGCCCCGTATAATTGAATAGGTATAAACTGCTGTAGGGTAGGATGATCAAAGAGACAAAAACTTTTCCGCGTAGTTTTTCATAACCTCAGTTACAGGTTCTCTAACTATCCTTAAAAATGGCTGTTGCGTAACTAATATTTCCTAAAGGTAATAGTACGTGTAGTAAGTAGCACGGGTTATTATTTAGTTATCTTAAATTAATACTTATGAACTGTATGTACAACTAATAATTATCAGGTAGCAGGATTACGCTGTCTAAGCAGCAAGGAAAAAAGGGCGACCCACACCTTCCATTCAGCATATAATTAATAATTGTTTTCGTTGTTGGTATTATTCCTGTTGTTGTAGTTTCGATAACGATTTCTTCGTATGCGATTTGCTTTTTCAACTTTTTTTTCTTAGAGACATCGAGAACGTTGTCTGGAGTAACATTCACTTGTCATTTTTCCAGATTTTTTTTATTCCAGAGAATCTCCAACCAAACGAAAATTTCTGCGTTACCTCAGAGTTAGAACCCTGCTATGAAAATAATAAATGCGCTTTATGTGCTATCGTTATGACTGAGGAATAAGTAGGAATTTTCTGCCAGTCCTAATTTAGTAACACAAACAATAATATGAAACGCACGAATAAATCGGAAAACATCAACCATAGGATCAACCCGTGTTTGAAAATAAAAATATGAGTTAAAAGCCAACTAAGAATCGGAAAAGTACACACGACCGTATATTTAGCTTCCTCGTGCATCCAACAATGTAACCAAAGCTGATTGAAGCGTAAAAATCACTTTCCGATGGTATCCTTTTAGAAGAATAGTTGCTTCCTACGTATACTTAGGAAGAAATAATGGAGAGAGAGAGAGGAAGCATTTCTCCAAAAGGAGAAGCCGAAGTTTCCGATAACAAGTTGAAGTGAAAATCCTGTTTGCTCTCGTCCCCTGTTGCTTTGGCTGCATTGCATTAGCTTTGACTGGAAAGCTCCCGGGAAAAAAAGATACCCAAAACGGCGGGGGAGCTCAGGTGTGCACTTGCAAACGATAATGTCGCACTGGAGAAATATTGCCCCAGATAGCATAGTCATGTTCGGTTTCGTTTTATGCTGCGGGTTTCGGATTTATGTTACTTCTGTTATACGCTTCTAAAGAAGGGGATTCTAGGGAAGAAACAAGAAAAAAAGCGAATGCGAAAATATCTCCATCTCCAAGATTTCATACATGTTTCTGCTGCCGGTCAGTTTCGGTGGTGTTAAAACAAAATTTGTGATCGAATTATGTGCCATGATAAATGGCTTCTGATTATGTGCCCTTGGGGAGCTCAGGCCTTCGCACGATTCCTAAAAATCAGGGAGCTGAGCTGTATAGGACAATACGTGGCTGTTGTGGAGATCGGTGCTTCGTAAGCAGGCAATCATCGATCAATTAATTTCGTATTAAATTATCTCAACGCTGTTTTACGACCGCAGTGCAATAAGGCGGTGCCAAATTATTATGTTTTATTAGATGATTTATTGTGGCCCCCGCAGAGAAATGCGCATTACGAAATTAGGTATGGGACGTTGAGTTTGAAGGCTACTCCTCTTACTATAAACACTTTCGTTCATCAAAATCATTTGAAATTAGTAAAAGATGACAAAGCCATATAATAACAAGAAAAATGGAAAATAGAAAAGAGAAAAATAAAGAATGAAAAATTCTTTAACCTAAACTAAAAATTAAAATAGGAAAATTCAAAAAGAAAACCTGTTTTAACCCCACCTTGTGGTGCAATTGTGCCTTTCTTTTTTCTCCTAACCATGATTCCATGACTGGTTATATTCAACATAATATATATGCTTCGCACCCATACAGAATGGCGTCAGTCACAAACTTGGTGACATTTGAAACGAAAAAATATGCTTAATTAGCTTAATCAGCATTAGTTCAGTGTTGTCAAAAACTCACAATTGCACAATTGTGGTATGAAGATGCAGGGGTTGAGGGGGGGGGTCTGTGGATTGGATGGGGCGTTTTGTGGGGAGGAAGCATAAACATCATTCAAACTTTGTGCATACGATTTTATAGGTTGTCGTGGATTATGTAAAACTTTCGTGGAAATATCGCAGTTCTGAACAAAATTACGATTATGCATGTCCAAAAATAAATTTCTTGTATTCATCATTAAAAACCACAAAATTGAAATATCCCATAGATTTCTCGAATTGGTTGATTGGTCAATACGCGCTAGTGCCAACGGTGCATAGTGTTTTAAAACATCGTTTTGTGCTCAAAATTAACAGCGTCTAAACCTTTGACTTTAGAAGTGTAGTTTCTTCGGAGAAGTTCTTGCCTATATGATAGCACATCTATAGAAATATACCGTTCAATAATTAATTTATCTATAAGTGATATACGAAATTTATGTTCCAAGCTGATACTGATACAAAAATGTTTTACTTGATATATAGCTAAATAGAATCTTCAGCAAAGTAACAGAAAATGTTCTGTTTTAAAAAATAGAAAAAGAATTTTTTTTTGTTTTCTAAAAGTAAAAAAGGGAATTAAGGTGCTTTCAAATTTTTATACGTATTGAAGCTTCTTGAAACATTACTAAAATCACTTCATCACGAAAGCGTGATCAGTAGCCAGAAAATACTATTAAACGTCTTTTTCGGGTTTGGGACCACCGTGTGTAGCTTTAATCTCAGTGATGACATCAAAACCAGTTAGTGTTTTCTGGAAAGTAATGTAATTCGTTGGTGTTTGAAGTTTTATAGAAAAAAACCTAAATAATAAAATTTTAATGCGTTGAGAAAAATGCCTTAAAACTGATTTTAAGGTACCTCTAGCAATATTTAGATAATCTTGTATAAACTTATAACCAAATAGTATCCCCAGCAAAATTACTCAAAATCAACTATTCAACAAGATTGTTGCAGAAAAAATATTTATTATTGATATTGTTATTTATAAATGTTTTAACCTCAAGGTCCCTTTTCGGAAATAATGTACATTTTTAAATAATACAATTCAAGGAAAGAAAAAGCAACGAAAATGATTGCGGTCGTCTATCCAGTGCGCACGTCTTGCTGTTGCGCGTGATCTTCTTTCTCGGAGAGAAATCGTAATTTCTTTTATTTACTTTACCCTCTGGTTGTTCAGATTGCACTCTCGCTCCCTCTGGTGTGCGTCCATGTCGTCACTAGAGCACTTTTGATTTTCACTGTTGGATGTTTTTATGCTTTTTGTGTTTCTGAGTCTATGGTGTATCCGTTTTCTTTTTTGGGTTATTTTCTTCGCTGGGTGTATTGGATGTTGGTTTAGAGCTATCGAGGATTATAGCTGGTTGTGGTTTAGCAGTCCGAGGATTTTTGTTAGAGCGTGTTGTAAGGGACTGGTGTTAACTAAGTGATAGACAACCCCAATCAAGAGGCCGCGTTCCATCCAAGCCAAGGTTCTAAGTTCTTGCTCTCATGCCATAAGGAACGACAAAACCAATTTTTTTCTTCTGTTCCTGCATTGTATGGATTCTAATTTTGCGTACAAAGTTAGCGGTCTAATTCTTATCATTCTTTTTATCTCTTCGTGATAAACATGCTTGCTTTGCTTCTCTTTCTAGTAGTTGGAACAATATTAAAGTATGTGTGAGTTCAATTGTAAGTGCGTCCGTCATACAAAATAAGGTTTTCAGTGGTTAATGCTTGTTTTGAACCGCTCAAAATTATTTCACATTCTTGTCACGAAAACAATCGATATTTTCCAGTTGTAACATAACTTTTTTACTACTGTTAATTGTTTTTTTTTGATTTGTGGGTCTTTTACATTTGTTAGTTTGTTTTCTGTAGTATTTTATTCATGTAATGAGTCTCCTGATGACTGGGCACCCACATTGCTGAATCGCGCACGAGCTCCAGCACAATTTTGAGTTAAATTCCTATCTCTACTAATAATCCCCTTCTGTGACACTTGTGGAGTGTGCAGTAATATATGCAGCCTCTAGTAAAAACAAGTATTGGACTAACATTTCTGGCCTGCTTCGATGTGCATTCGGGACTGGCCGGCGTCGGTATTGATGAATAAACAATAGTCCCGATCAATAACGGAGTTTAAACCATGGGGGGATTGTACAAACTCAAGCGAAGGCTGTTCGTTAGTGTGTGTAGCAGAGCCGTAGCGTTGTCTTCTGGTGCTCCTAGTGCAATCTCAGTTTTGCGCCCCGTGCGACCAACCAATTTTTCAAAGTATGTAAGATTTTTATAAAAAAAATACGGAAACAAATTGCCGGGAAATCTTTAAAAAGCGATGCAGAAAACAGAAATTGTTCACCTTATTTCGGGCAAACCATCAATATGGAGTACCATAGTTTTGTGAAATCAGTTGAAATCAGTTGACGCACCGAGGATTCCTTCACCAACCATTGTGTTTATTTCCGATGGTTGGAAACTTGTAAAAATACCGAAAAACTCGATTTCCCAAAGAATTGACCAAATTTCACTCGTTTTAATAAATTACAATCGGAAATCTTGAATATTCGTGAAATCAGTTGACGCTAAGTATTTGAAGTAGACGGAGGGAGCATCTATCCAGAAGACTGCACATTAAGGTGCCAATGGTATGCATAGGGAAAAATTGCCATCGAATACTATAACCACCTCCAAAGCTTTAGTAGCTCGAAAATAATCTCAAAACAAAATTTAAGCTCAGCCGGCCATTATTAAGAGGTCACGCAGGACAGTTAAAGTTTAAAAATTTTCACCCGTGAATAAATACCACGGCCCTATGAAATTTCAAAAATCAATTTCGTATTTTTGATGTCAATGTTAGAATTTCATGAAACGTCAAGATGAACATGGAAAGAAATTGTTTGGAGATTGCCTTTATGTGATTTTTTTTAGTTAATTTGACACTTGGGTTTGGGAATAGATCTTTGATGCTATATATCTTAGCAAAAATAGTAGAAATATGTCCAGAGGCAATTTTTTCAAAAATATTTGTTACGAAATACACCATATCTCGACGTTTCATGACATTCTGAGACATTTTGCATCAAAAATATGAATTCGATTTTTAAAATAATTATTTTTTACGGGTGAAAACATTAGTTTTGCATTGGAACTTTTTCGAGGTCAATAACTTTTGAAGTGTGTCCGGTTTTAAAATGCAAGATGACCATAAAGACTACTGCATATGAGAACCTGTACACTGAGAAGACAATTTTAGGAGCTGGAGCGGGTTGGTGGATTGATGATTACGGTGCATATCATTAAATTTCAATTGCCAGTCCAAGTGCCGTAACGACATTCCGGTTGTGCCCCAGACATTACTCATGTTTTTGCACATGCGAGTGAAACATAGACGCTTCTAGGATTTCTGGCTAATAAAGGTTTTTACACATTCTTCGAAGGAAATCGGTAGCGTTTAGCCATGCGCCAAGTGAAAACCACATTTTTGTTTTACTATCCTCTGACATATCTGTCACTATATTATATTTCCGGTAAATTCTGTCTTTTCCTTCGTATGCCTTAAATCATCGCTTTGCGCCGTTTCGGACGCACACAAATATATTCTATTGAAAAGGATGATAAAATGGATGTCAAACAAGATTCGTCTTCAAACTCCGACATCCCGTTTAACAGTTATGTGTCCAACAAAAAAACACCTTTAACAGGCCAACAAGGGTACCCGGGTACCTACAAATTGAAATTCTCATAACTATGGCTTCCTTTAACCGATTTGGACACTTTTAGATGTTATGGGTTCAGCAACTCGTCTACTTTTTGATTCTGTGCAATAGAACTGGAATAACGGATCTGGTTTTTGGTAATCCGGATTTTCCGGAATAATGTTCCAGTACTAGGATATGATTTGTAAATTTTAATAATATCCTAGCAATATGAGTATCAAAACTCTTCAAATTGTCTCGGAAGTCTATTTTTTATTGTTACGGGACCCTATGGCAATTTGAAAAATGGAATTGGAATGGAATGGCCACTCACGGTCCCACGGGAACCTGCTCCGGAATGTCCGTTCCGGGGTCAAATCAACAAATTGTTCCAAAACCACGAGATACAGCCTACTGATGCAATTCCAAGAATTGAAGTTCGAAAATAGTACCCCAGCACTGAAACCTGCTTCCGGAAACCTGAATTCCCGAAAACCGAATGAAGTAACCCGATTTATTTTTACCAAGTCCAAAAGTGGATGAGTTCCTGAATCCAAAACGGCCAAAAGTATCGAAATCGGTTGGATATTACCATAGTTATGGGCATTTTACTTTTGTGGGTACTCAGGTACCCACGTCGGCCTGTTACGTAATAAAAAAAGATGGGTGGGTAATGTCTGCGACATAACCGGAGAGATGTACAATACATAAGGAACACGTTCTTCAAATATGTTGATACTCATTAGGATTTTCGGACAAAAGCTGATTTGGGCGAGGAATATTTCAAATTATTCTTTACAAAAATGATGGTGGTCCTGAAAAGGACCGGTTTTGTTGGCGTTGTTGGCCTTGGTGAGGGAGATGGCTAACGATGAAATTAATTGTCGAATGAGGAAGTCGCGTAGTACTGGCCAATGGAAGAACAGATAATAATTGATTCCTGAAAATCAATTTTTCTTTATTCATGTAAACTATACATACTTACAAATCTAACAGAAGATTCCTGATCATATTTCTGTATCATTAGTGCGAACATTGTGTAATTTGGTTAAGTACAATGAAAGTTACAAACTTTCCAAACTCGACCTTCTGTTCCTTCAGAAATATTGAAATGGGGTGTCTATATTAAACCGTTAGTCGTGGTCACAATAAAAAAAGATGGGTGGGTAATGTCTGTCACATAACCGGAGCGTCGTGATTTCAATTCGAGACGTTAATTTAAATCTAATAATATTCAACAGAATCACGTTTGAATGGGAAATTTTCAAATAATTCTCTATGGTAATAATGGTGGTTCTGAAAAGAACCTTTGGTATCGGCGTTGGTGTTGATGGTGATGCGCTGGATCGTTGGATATTTTTGGCATGATAGTTACGTGCCTGGCGAACTGTTTTGTAGCCTCGAACAAAACGACAAGACTGGCTTCTTCGGGTACCATTACGGCTGAACTTTATAAGCTTAGCTCGACTTTGAAATCCGGCACAATCTCACGAATCAGACACTGGTAGGGCCATTTTGTTTGCTACTAGCACGGAGCTGCACAAAAAAATCATTTAATGCAGTTAGTTCACGGGGGCTGCCAAAAAGCTTGAATAGAAGCATGCGACTTCAACGTTTCTCTTAAACACATGCAACAACACATTCGTTTTGGTAATACTTATAACAGTAGAAAGGAATGGAAAAGCAGTGCACGAAACGAGCGAGAGGATAATTTAAATTTTTGTTCCGTGTGCAAGCTACTTCTTTCCACCCAACGTATTATGTTGCTTGTTGAAAATTTGCTACACACCTTAAAATGAAAGTTTCAGTTTAACTCTCACTAGAACACAATTGATTGGTCCTGAAAAGAACCGTTGCTTTTATTGTAATTTACGCCCACTCCCACAAACCGACCAAGTAGGCACTGGCTTCATTACGGCTGAGTTTTGTAAGCGTAGCTCGACTTTGAAGTAATACACAACCTTACGAACCAGGCGCTGGAATGTTAGCCAGCGGATTAGTTGCTCCGTTGCCCTTTAGTTGGGGCGAAATACTAGCATGGCGACAGTTCCTGATCGGTAGTTGGTTGCGATGGGCCACCAGTAGCTGGGGCACTTTTGCGGACCGTCATCATCGCCAACTGCTTTCCTCCGGTGGACTGGCTGCTTGCTAGTGCTTGAACGAATACGAATGATGAGAAAAACCGACCGACCAATATTCATATATGAAAACACGAGAAAGCACTACTATCGCTCTCCCGCTCGTTTTCGTGCCATTCCTGTGCCTTTCCTTTCCGTTCGGCTACCAATACTAGCATAACCAAAACGAATATTCTGTCTTTCCATCGCCTTCAATCTAGTGGCCAGTGCTAGCAAACTTGCATGTTCAGTTTTTCAATAACAACATTCCAACAATATTTTCAAAGAATGTTGCAGATTTGAAAAGAAGGAAGGAGAAGATTTTCACAAATTTAAATTCTTTCGTGTTATTTGTTAGCGCTGATAAAGGCTATTTAGTTTGCTACTAGCAAGGAGCTGACCAAACAAATCGATTTATGCAGTTAATCAACGGAGGCTTCCAAAAAGTTCGAATAAAAGCATGCGACTAGTGTACTTTGCACGTTCTATATTTTATCAATACTAGAGAGGATCAATAAAATAATTCAAATTGTAATAGCGACATGCAATTGTGGCAACACTGGTCATGAGATGGTGGGGGAACACGCACATTCCTTTTAGTTATGATGGTATTAGCAGCAGAAAGGAATGGAAAAGCAGTGCACGAAAACGAGCGAGAGAGGATAATTTAAATTCTCTTTCTTTCCACACATCGTATTTCTTATATTGCTTTCTGAAAATTATTTGTTATACACCATAAAATGTAAATTACAGTTTAACTCTTATTAGAACACAATTAATTGGTCCTGTAAAGAACCGTTTATTGTTTTTATTGCGGGAGCATAATTCAGATGCACTCCCCGCGGACACGGTGAGCTAGAACGCACTATTTTGCATTCTCGAACAAACCGACCAAGTAGGCATCGTTGGCTTCTCGGGGCATCATTACGACTGAGCTTTGTAAGCGTAGCTCGACTTTGCAGTCCTGCACAATCTCACGACCCAGACGCTGGAACGATAGCCTACTCTGTTGCCCTTTAGTTGGGGCGAAATTCTTGCAGGGCGACAGTTCCTGATCGGGTTGCGATGAGTCACCAGTAGCTGGGGCACTTTTTCCGCCGTCGTCATCGCCAACTGCTTTTCTTCGGACTGCCTGCTTGCTAGTGCTTGAACGAATACGAATGATGAGAAAAACCGACCGACAGATATTTATATAATCGCGCTAATATGCACTACTATCGCTTTCTCGCTCGTTCTCGTGCCGTGCATGAGCCGTTCCTTTCCGTCCGGCTTCTAATGGCCTAACCAAAGGAATATGCCGTCTTTCCCCCACCAAGTGCTCTCGTCAAGCAACCCAATGCGAATAACCATACGAACAAACATGTAGTGGACCTATATATAAACTTTTCATTATTTTATTGTTCGGTTGGTCTACCATAACGACGGCTCTGTGCGGGATGGGCTGAAAATTTTCACTTTTCCGAGTCGTTTTCGAAAGATTTTTCAAAACACATTTTTTTTGTTATTAGTACATGTTATACATACTTCAAATTTTAATACAGCATAGAGGAACATATTTGCAACAAATTGGCCTAAAAATCAAATCATTCTGTTAAGTATGATAAAAGTTATTAACGTTCAAAATCTGACGCGGCGCCGCAGCCGATATTTTGAAACGGGACCCCTATATTGAAACCTTAAATGTATTCTACATTAAAAAATTCAGGAGCCCCTCCTCACTCCCACCCTTACTATATCAACAATATTATTAACCCAAAAGCTTGACTGAGTTAAGTTCTAAGATGTCACAAAATTTCAATTTCCAGTTATGGATAAAACATAGGAATTTAATTAATTGAAACTTAAAAAGGTACCCGGGTACCGCGTCGGACACACAACGGTTAAAATCATATACATTGAGCTCAGTCAGAGCAAGCAAATTAGGTTACTGGTGACAAGTCTTTATGAAGAACCAGAGCTGCAAATTTTCACCAGGTTGTTTTGAACTTGAAGGAAGAACAAATCTCAAAGCATGCCCTACTATGTTCAATTCGCAGTTATTCGTTTACATAATTCATTCAAACAGCCGAGCTGTTCAATCATTTTCCATTCATTTTCGATTTCATTTTCCTTGTGAATACTACTCTGAACATACTTCTTGCTGTTCATGTAAGGTTGAAAACGCAAAATATGTCAACATTTAACCTAAACTGGCCTCTACAGAGCAGATGACAACTTTGGTTGGTGATTGAAAAAGCATCAATTTGAAATGAAGACGTACGCTTTGGTTATGAAAATCCCGCCAACTTGAAAGTGAATGATTAAGGGAGGATTTGAATTTGAATCATGGTTGGGTTTGATTGAGTTGAAAGTTGGCATTTGAAAATGAAAATTTGCACCACTGTGAAGGACTACAACATCTACGTGCTCGCTCAAAAAGTTGAGATCGATGGTGTAGTCACCGATTCGAATTTGTCGTGTGTGTATCTACTGAAGCACTGAACGGGACAAACTGCTATGTTCCTGTACAAACAAATGGTTAACGGAACAAATGTTATGTCGGATGACTTTAGGCAGGATTGTGTTGCGTTTCATTGCGTCTTCTTCGACAAGGATCGTGTGATAGTGTTTATATTGCGCGTCAGGCATTGTAGTTTTGCACTAAATACAAGCAAATGGGTTAATCTGCTGCAAGCGTGCCTACTGCTCGGAGAGTCCACATGATCTGTTTCCGTGCTCCACGTGCAAACTGCACCAGAGGAATATGATGCATTCTCTCAAACGACGCTCTAAGCACTTTTTTGCAGAAATACTAAAAATCTACATCATTCACCACGACAAATCATTGTACGTTTTTCGCTCAAAATTAGTGTGACTTTGGTGTGATTCTCTGTAAAGGCCTAAGTTTTTGACATTAAAAATGTCTTACTCCACTATCTGGGGCTAGGTGTCATTCTAAAATCTAAACTATCTCCCATGTAACGAAACTATGTAAGGTTTGCACGCTTATAACTCCGATATTACTAGATGGATTTTAATCATTCATACACCAACCGATTCAGAAACACCTAACTTAAATATTGGTAATAATTTAATATCTCCCCAATAAAAGTAGACTTTTAAAAATTGGTGAAATTAAAAAGTTCACGAAAAACGGAAAAATTACCATTCGTGAGGCAGATTTCTCAGACACAGCCGTCATTAGAGGGTAGGTTAGTGTCTCAATCACACACGAAAAGTCATAAATAGAAGCAACGCATGTCCGTTTAAATCAGTTGTTGCTCTTATCCAGGGCAGGAAATATTCGAACCGAACCTATGTTCGAATACTTTCAAAGCGCGAAGCTTTGCGTTACTGGTTCGTATTCACAAGCTTCGCATCACAATCGCTTACCATCGTAATTGCGGACATTTGGGCGATACTTTTGCATGCTCTTCGGCGAGGACAAATGAAGCTTCTTGTACATTTCATTGATGTTCGGAAAGATATGTAAAAGCTTTTGCGTAGTTTTCGACGAACACGAGCTAAGCTCTTGGTTCGTGTGATCGATATTTTTGAAACAGTTACACGGAGCTTCGAAGCGATGTTCGCGAACACAGAAAAAAGTTTACCTCGAAGTATTTCAGAATCGCGAACACCGAAGGATTATATCAATTTAGCATCGCGAGGGCCATCGCTAACATGTTCGCCGGACGATATTAGTTTTCTTTATTCAAATACCTACCTACTAGTTATGCAAAAAAGTATATTCTAGACAGAGGCCTTGTATTAAGGGTGGAATAGGTGAAAAATAATTGTGACAATGTGTAGCTTATGGATGCTGGGGTTAACTGAAAAGTGACGTAACAAGTTTATTTAAGATACCCTACTGATATATTACCAGTAGGGATAAAATCAAGATTTCGTGACAGGGCGGGGATAAATTTTCAAATGAAATAAATTAGGGCTAGAAAATGAAGTTAAACACAATGTACGCAACGTATTGAGTGGCTCACTTATCTTAGTCATGTTCCTATGTCAGTTTCTTGAGGATCCAGTTATGTCAGTTTCTTGAGGATAAAGATATCGATATCCATTCAAAGGAAAAAATCGATTATCAGTTAAATAAATAACGTCATGATGTGTATGATGAATCCTAGAAATAAATAGGGAATGTCAATAAACTCGACCATTCCCGATTCATATTTGGCAGTTCTGGTCGTTTTGTAAATCTTGTTTTCGACTAACAGTAAAACCATTTTGATTCAGAAGTATGTTCTAGAAGGGCGCATGTTTTTTCGTGCACTTATTTAAAAAAACGCTTTGAATCCATCTACCAGTGTGATGAGACATTTTTATAACTGTTTTCGAATATTATATCGGTTGAGAACTTTTAGAACATGATATTTCGAGAAATTTTGAAAGTGAAATTAAATCAGTTGTAAAGTTATAGAAAATAGCCTTTTAAAATGAACGGACAATCGAATTATTACTAATACTTTATGAATACATTATCTAAGTTCTTCATTCAATGCAATATGTATGCAAAAAGTTAAAAACTGGATTTCCCTTGAGAACTGGGCCAAAAAATCGAAAAAAATGTGTTGGCGATCCGAGAACTAGAACAGAAATTGTAACCCTTGGACCTCTGAAGTGCATACGTACAAAATGCTATAGTCTAATGTTTGTTTTCATTCATTTCATTTAATAATTTTCAGTTGAGCAATTCTGTCGCAAACTGCATTGTGGAGCAAGGGTCATAACTTCCTAAATTTAAGTGTTCCTATTAATTTAGTACACTCTCTTTAACATAAACTACTCTAACGAATGAACGAATGGGAGTAGGTTCGATAAATTTTGAAAGAAGCCGTTAAATCAACCACTTAAGGGATTACACCACCGCAAAATTAAAAAAAAAATCAAAATTGATCTTGATTGATTTTATTATTCCATATCAACATTTGAATAGGGCTAATAAGATTTGTGAACAAACTTTTGTTTTGCTGATTTCTCTTAATTTGTTATCATTTCAACACAGAAAACATTTGAAATCGATTCTACCAAGGGCAAAGATGTTGATTCATGTGTATTTTTCATAAAATTCTACTCTGTAGCGGAAAAATGAGCGAAATAAGTTTGTTTACAAAAGTCTCATTAGCCCTTTTGAAGAATTACTATTGTATTGATCTTAAATATGGGTCTTCAAAATAATATATCGAAATATGGAATGCGACAAAAAGCGAATAATAATGGAAAGACAGTATTCGAAAAAGTTCGAGTTTAGAACGACTTGCATTCTACTTGGAGTTATTTATTTCGCTTCTCATTTTGCGAGATTTCCCTTACATAAAGCATTTCGGCTATAACTGATTCAAAAAAAAAAAAATACAGAAGGCCCTAAAGATTTCTTTCTTTTATTTTTTATTAGTAAAAGTCAAATAAGAGAAGATTACATCATGGAGAAGATAAACCAAATTTTGCCCTTTTCAGAATTGTTTTTGGATTTCCAACAAAAAACAATCACTAGAACATTGTTTGTAAGTTCTTTGCGTTTCTCCATCAGTAATTAGTTAACAAATACAATACAAACAAGTTGGAATATCCTTCTCATTATTTATCACAAAACACATGTACAGGAGTCAGGAAATAAATTTCATAAAAGTGGAACATGTAATAAGTTTGACACTTCATTTATTAAGTGAACAGATTCTGTCGAAAATGTTTGAAAATAAATATTTTGTCTCTTGTGATTAGGTAATCAACCAATAAACTTATAAAACAATATTATAAAAATCATTTGGGAGCTTTCCTCTTGGTTTGGTACAGATGCCAAGAAATTATAATTCAATTAATGACAATAATAATGGATTCAAGTATGTAGGTATTTTGTTAATAAATTCATTTGGTAAAATTAAAAATAACGTTTAACACACAAATCATCGCATATTATTGAGTGAATATGACTAGCCGATTTAAGAATGTTGCGCAAGAACGTTAGAAACCGCAACAAAGGCCAACGGACTACGCCTAACTACCCCTCAGTGGATGCAAATAACTGAAGTTCGCCGTCTAACTGAACTCGGACGTGAGCAGTGAGATTCCATCCGAAAATTGTTCTTTTTAGGAAGAATTTGTTTTAGATAGGGAGATTATTAAGAGAGGGGTAATGGTTTTAGCGTTAAAAACACTATTTGCGATTTTTTTAGAAATTTGGGCGAAGCGAATTGATCAAAACTTTTGTACATTATAATGTATCATTTCATCCAAAAGAGTCATTTCACCAAACAAGTTTTTTTTTGAAACCCTTACCCCCTTAAACATACTTTATACATCTTCACCCTAAACTCCTTGGCAGGGAAAATATACTCCGATTGATGAAGAAAAGACGAGTTTGCAATCAAAGTAGCTAGTAAACATAATTGTATTCCGAAAAAAAAATTGAATTTCACTACCACTAAGCTCATTCAAACTCGTGGCTCATAAGTTGGTAAGGTATGCGACGCACCTAATCCCTAAATCCTAAATTATAATCTTAAAATAATCCATTTTATTTATACTCAAAATAAGATTTACAGTTTATGATTTTAAGACAGATAGTCACGTACCGAACATGTTCGCGGTGGCCTCATGATGCTGATGCTTGAAGCGATATAAAACTTCAATGTTCGCGATTCTCAAATAAACGAGGCATTCGCTTTATATGTGTTCACCGAATATCGCTTCGAAACTCTGTGGAAATGTTCCAAAAACGCAAAAACCACGAGCCAAGAGCTTACCTCGTGTTCGACGATGTGTGCTTCTAAGGTTAATGTGAACTTTTTCGAACATTGTAAAGAGCGAACTAGATGCGAAGCTCGCTTCGTCCGAGCAGAGATAAGTTTTACCCCTAAATGTTCGCAGCGATTGTGTCAAACTCATCGATTGCATGTGGTATGCTTGAGAAGGTGCTTCGTGAAGCTTCGAACAGCAATCAATTCATTTTTCGAAATTTTCCTGCCCTGCTCTTATCCCATACGAACAACATCTTCTCCGGGCGATGCAATAAGCGCTATCGATTTTCGGCAACGTTGGTATTTGCACACACTCGCACCTAAGTGACTAAACCATATACGGTTAGTTTATAAATAGAGGTGACGCGTACACGTTTGAATCAGTTTTTGTTCTTATGTCGAACGGGTAAGATCATGGCTGCAGCGTCTGGGCATTTTCGGTAGCGGTGGCCGTGTGCGGATTTTTCGGGTACCAACACGGTGTCACAGAATGATTTGCAAAGTGGGTGGACGGGGTGGTTTGGATTTAATTCAATACGGTGTGTTCTGCTTAAGAGTGTTGCGTTTGAAAAAAATATATTTATTTTTATGCATGCGTGTGCGTTGTAACTTGTTAATCCATGTTTACGGCGCTTTGTAGCTGCGTAGGGTAAAGAGCCTATTGGTGTTCATGTTTCATATTTCGGTTATATGTTTTTTATCAGTAAGGCATCTGACAACGTGCTTCTGTAGTTATTGCACTGTTCAGCAGCGTAGTATTTTATATAGGAGAGTACACTCAGCTTTTTACGCGGATTTTGAAATTTACGCGGTTTTCATTAACGCGTTTTTTTTTAATTTACGCGGTTTTCATTTACACGGCCTGTATCCCCTGCGTGAAAAATCTGAGTGTAATTGCATCGGAAACAATCACATTCCCAGCAGAACTTTTTGTTTTCTAATTTCAAACACTTTTGTTTCGTACTGCACACAACGGAAAATTTTAAAACAGAACTTACCGTCCCAGCAGCAGTTGAAGCGGGTGTTCTTTTTCGATTCAAATTCAAGCCATGTCTTAAGCGTTACTGGACTTAAAATTGTTTTCCCAGTTTATCCAGTCAGAATATCTGTCCTACCCTATGTATTTAAAACACAGTTCTAATTGCGTTTTAAAGTATACAACAAATAGAACGGTTGGGTATACTAATTTAAATTTTAAAATAAATCTGTTTTAAATTATGAAACAAACCGCTGTACTGAAGATATAATTATGTCAGTCCGATTACCACATAAAACACCTATATAACATAAAACGCTGCAGAATTGGATTAATAATACAATGTTTACACTACAGAGTTATAACACGTTTTAATAATTAGCAACAAGAAAAATGTCACCAAGATAGCATAAAACTGGTAGTGCGAACGTTGCATAACAATGTAATTTATCAAATAATTTCATTTTTTCCACCACTAATCGATCAAGAAATACTTAAACTTAAGATTGTTTTCTTAAGTTCATTAGTACATTATTGAAAATTTAAATGGAAAATGAAATTTCATATTTCATGGAGAATCTGTATATTTCCGTTGACGGGCGTGGACTTCCTCATCACAGCTCTCAATATGGAACTTTTCTTTTGAATATATTTTCTGGACAGACCAGCCTATTTTTACTAGATGCACACCTAGAAAAAATCGTGTAAATTTACGTCTCCTGACCCTGACATATACCAGCATCAAAAATGACTTAGTTTTACGTTTGATTCCAATTTTACATGACATTGAATTTCGTAAAGCACGTAATTTTACTTTACATATGGCGTTGTTCTGAATGGTAGTAAGTATAATTTTATGTCATTGAGCATGTAAAATATATGTTTCATGTAAAATTAAACGGAACACGGTTATTTTTCGTCAATTAGTGAATTACGGCTTGTTAAATTGTGTCATGTTTGCAATTACGTCAACGATAAAATTCAGAATTTTCACCTAGTGAGATACTTGATTAATTAATAGATTACCGTTAAAAGACCTTTAATAAATTATGTTTTGATGGGGAGGGTATATAGCAAATTGTAACATATGAAAACAGGCGAGTGAACAAGAACGTGAGCCTCACGATATGTGTGATAGATAAAATTCATTTGCACGCTCTTGAAAAAAGCTACATTTTTAATGTCACCGTGGTCGTGTCCTGTACACAACCCTTTAATTTTTCGTTAGTTAGCGTAGGACTGATTGGCCTGAGTTTGGGAACTCACAACCTTGTGATGTTGTAGAACCCCTCTCTGCTACAACTTTAAGAAGGTGATCTGCTTTACTGCCCATGACCGTATTTCTGTGCCAATTGTGTATCTATGGCACTAAGAAAACGAGCGATAATGTCTGCAATAATTTTCGCTATTTTCCTTCACAATTGAAGTTCGCGTGGCGAACAATTTATTTAATTTATCCACTCTACATGAGAGAACAACACCATTTACTGCGAATAAATCTGAATGTGAGCATGGTTTTCTGGCGCCTTTGGTAGAGTATCCGTTTTGCGCTCCTTTGGTGTTTACATTGGCTTTCTTTTTCAGTTGGACCTTCGAACAATAATTTAGTATGTACCTGGAAATAGCACTCCTATCCTGACTTATTGTATAAAGCAGGTGGCGTCTTTGGCGGTGGCCAATCTGACCAGCCGCACGCTACGGGTCTGGTGTATTGTAGTCGATCCATTTTCTTCAGAAGTTCCATTTAAAAAATAGTTTTGGAGCATGGTATACCGTACACACTAGAGTGACAGAAAAAAATGACCCTCATCGGCCCACCCCTGAGTCGATTCCCAGTCCCACCAGGAGTGTCTGCTCCAAATTTGAGCCAAATCGAGCAAGTCTAGCTACCGGACCAACGTGCTTGAAGTTTGTATGGGATTTTTCGACAATTTACATGGAGAAAACCCACTTTCGCACATTTTCCCCGCTAGGTGGCACTGTATACAACAGATTATCACTAAAAGCGAAACTTAAGAAGATAATTCTATTATCTACAACTTTGTTGAAGACTGCAAAGCGGTCCGACTCGAACAAGAAAAGTTATTAAACTTTTAACGAAGTGATGTCTGAGTCAGTTTTGCATGGGGCCTAGCAGTACATGGTAGTGAATCAGTACTAGGTTCTAACAAACTAAACATTTTTGTGGAATAATGGTTAGATTTAGCTCAATAGTATGTTCGGAAGAATTGTAGTACATAATACGAGTTATGTTTTGGTTAGAAAATTTTAGTTCCACCTGTGACCGCATAGATGGCGCCAACACTAACTTTTCAACGGAGAGAGATATAAATTAGGTGTCTTCTACAAAGTTGTAGAACAAGCCTTTTGCAGTAATTCTTCCAAACATCTCGATATTTTATCTCTCTCCGTTGAAAAGTTAATGTTGGCGCCATCTATGCGATCACAGGTGGAACTAAAATTTTCCAACCAAAACATAATTCGTATTATGTACTGCAATTCTTCCGAACATACTATTCAGCTAAATCTAACCATTATTCCACAAAAATGTTTAATTTGTTAGAACCTAGTACTGATTCACTACCTTGTACTGCTAGGCCCCATGCAAAGCTGACTCAGACATCACTTCGCTAAAAGTTTAATAACTTCTTTCAACAAAGCCGGATTGACTAGCAGTCTTCGACAAAGTTGTGGACAATTGAATTATCTTTCTTATTTTCACTTACAGTGATAATACGATGCATACAGTGCCACCTAGCGGTGAAAATGCGAGCTAGTGGGTTTTCTCCATGTAAATTGTCGAAAAATCCCATACAAACTTCAGGCACGTTGGTCCGGTAGCTAGACTTGTCCGATTTGCTTCAAATTTGGAGCAAGTACTCCTGGTGAGACTAGGAATTGACTCAGTGGTGGGCCGAGTGAGCTTTCAAAAATTCTTTATTTTTCTGGGCACTCTAGTACACACTTAAAAAAATGAAAATCACATTTGACATAAATAACACTGCGACGTATTTTGCTGTCTAATAAAGGAATTTTACATGTTTTGACAAGTCAAATAAAATATTGTGTCTCTTTTGATGTAGAGCTTAGTTGAATGAAGATGGAGAATTGTGAACAAAGTGTATTTTTACATGTTCTGGAATGTAAGTTCAAGTGAATTGTGACGCTCCTTTTATGTGAATATTGCGAGATGTAAATATTTTGAAGTGTGTAGTGTACCGTCACAATACATTAGGTCGGGGCTGGTTGATGGAACGATGACTTCGGCACACGATTTGCTCTGTATACAAAATGGGTCATCGGAATTCAATTGAGCTAACACCTACCCAAATCCTGCAACCAAGTTATTTTTATGTATGTGTATAAATCCATGGAAACATTTTTTTTTAACCGCTGCCAGACAGTGGCAGTTGGAATAGGTTACACACACATGGTATATCTTAGTGCGTCGTCTGGTTGTAGAACTGATACGTAAGTGTCTGTCCAGGGTATTTGAATTTTTCTTTGAATGTAGGTGATGATTTGCCCGAATTTGATGAAAACTTCGCATTGGGGTAATTTTGTAGCGCTGAATTCATATGTGAATTTTTCTTTTTTTTCGCCGCAAAATTTTGGTAATTAAGGTGGTTCGAAAATTCAACATTTATGAATATAAAGTGAAAATCTGAAAATTAATTTTCAAAAAATTTGGTGTAGTCAATTTTTATCAGAATAACAGAACATTTGACATTCCGTAAAGTTTTATTGAGTTCTATTGAATTTTCTTCTACTTATAATACTATAGTCTGCATCTTCATTAGTATAGAAGACTATAAATTTAATAAAACAGTAGTATTGTGCTCTTGCCGGTCTCTAGTATATCTTGTTACTTACCATAATTAGTGGTTGGAGTGCAAACATCGATAACGCGTACGGAAACGGTTGCTTGGAATCCGGACTCACATGTATGTCTGGTATAACTATAAGATAGCTTTCGTTTCATTTTTATACTCTTGTAATGGCCAGAATTACCTATATTTTCAGGATTTCTAACTTAAATTAATACTTAGTTCTTTACTACAGATGTTAGCACTTTTCTGGTAAGCTTTTGATTTTAAAATTAAAATTTCATCTTCATGTCATTAAATGCGTTAGACATTATGTTTTACGTTTCTTACCAGAGAACGGGCCAGGACGAGATGTAGAGCGAGTAAAGGCGCTATAACCTAGGCTCATTAGTCAGGACGGGGCTGAATACTTCTGTTCCATCCCATCCCAGGAACCTAGGACCAAAGGAGTGACATTAACCCCCTTAGCCAAGTCACTCCCAACGATTTATCAAATCCCCATCAAATTGAAACGGTCGGTACGGTTGTTCACGTATCTTCCTTATTCAAGGTTTGAAATAGTTCGTTGATTACATTCTTCATTAAATGAATAATTTGATTGCCGTATAATTTTGAATCATTCTCACTTTGTACGCTGCACAGTTGGCCTGGTCGCTTTAATGATTGTGTCACATATCATATGTACCACAAACAATAATATAGACAAGAAAAATTGTAGGCGAACGTCTGCAATTTTCCAGGATCCCTACATGTATTGGCTGTGTATGTGTAGACTAGACTAGACTAGACTAGAATGTAGGTGATGATTTACATTCAAAAATCATATAAGAAGGAATAGGTTGATTCTGCTGCATTATAACCACAGGAATGCCATTGGGAGTGCCAGTGTTTTCAAGGTTTATTTGTAACAGTTTCCACTTCTCCGTATTCCGACATGATATTTCATATATTTGTAGCTGGTGCGCGGTGCCAAATCATGTAGCTGAATTCCAGTCAAATCATTGTCCGTACATACGGGGATCTTAGTTTTAATTTTGTCGCTATCGACGTCGTGTTTCATGTCATTCATCACTATAAAGTATTCTGCCTTGAATAGCCTATTAAGGGGGTCCTCTTATATAATTGTGCAAAAAGTACCTAATGTTTGATAATTTTTCTGAAGAAGTAAAATCACTTAGATATGTGCGCTATTCTGCAAAATGTTTATTAAGGTTTCATCTGTAATATACAAATTTTCGAGTGCAAGGTGTCAAAAATGGCGGCTCCACCAAAAGGTGTTTTGAAAACCGACCTCATCTGCGGGCACGATACAGGTCGCAATTCGTCGTCTACAAGCAGCAAACCAAAACGATTACATTTCGTAGAGACGCCTCATTTAAAAAAAAACCTGAAAAAAATCGATATGAAACAAGACGGCAGCCACTTGAAAATAAAGTATCGTTTTTTCGCATAATTTTCCCACCTTGGCCGGCTGTAAAAAATCGTTAATGATCAAAATATTGCGATTTTGTAGGTTGCAGCGCCGAAAAATTTTGTCTTCTTTTTGGCGGGCAAAACGCGAAGTTGATTGGTTGAATGGTTCAAAAACGAGAATGCTCTCAGATTTGAAAAATCCTGTTTCGAGAAGTTTGAAAACAGTTTTTCGTGTACAATTTAAGTTACTCGATCTATTTGTCTAAAAATAAGTGAATTTATAGGTTTCTAAGATCACTAAAAACGAATTTGATTTGGAAAATTCAAAATGGCGGATCCAATATGGCGAACTATTTAATATTTAATTTAATATTTATCAATTTGAATGAAACTTTGTACATGTGAGTGCTTGGGCTCGATGAACACGAATTCGAGGTCAAATTTGAGAAATTCAAAATGGCGCATCCAATATGGTGGACTAAAAAAGTGATATATTTATCAATATCAATAAAACTTTGAATATAAGGAAATTTTGTGGCGGCCAAAAAGGGATCTTGAATAATGTTCATGAAATTTTTATCAAAACAAGTGCTTTCGAGAAGACTTAATAAAATTATAGTAACTTGTTCAAGAGTGTGCGGCGACCATGTTTCTGAGCGTCCGTCAACGCTCAGGACATAGGTTCGTTCAAAGTCGTGTAGCGACGGAACCAATTAACGGATTAAAAAAACATTTTACCAACATATTCTAGACTCTTTCAGCCTTCGATTAATAAAATTTAATAAAACCGACGCTTTAAAAAAAATTATAGGAGGACCCTGTTTAATGACGAAAGCATCTAGCTCGTCGATGAAAAAAAATTTTCACTTGTAAGATATCTCGCATAGCTATACAGTGAAGACTTGATTTTATCAGCAATCCCCAATATTATCTACCCCCGATTTTATCAGCTTTTTGACCCGATTTTGTGAGTTTCATATGAAAATTGATAGTTGGTAAATTGATGGGCTCTAGTAGATGAACCAAGTTGAATTCGAGTAAATCCTTTCTTGAGCATATTTTTCTTATTATAGAGGTCCGAAAAATGAAATGCAATGCAATCAGAAAGGGCTGTGAGGCCATATCTAGGGGCTAAAGTAGAATATTTTAAGAACTTCGGTTTCTTATAAAGAAAGAAAAATGTATGTCCCGATTTTATTAATGTCCCCGTTTTATTAGCCTAAAATTTACCAAGGGGCTGGTAAAGACGGGTCTTCACGCGAATTGACATAAAACAAGACAAAATCACGAGAAAATCGGCGCGGTCATATGTCATAAACCGATCGGTGCTGAGTGATACAAATTGAACAATTAAAACCAGCTTTCGTACCTGACACAACCGTAGGTTCCGGGAAGTGGACAAGTCATTAAAGAGCGGTATGATGATTGCAATGAATATAAACAGGCGACAGCGCATTCTCTTGTCCATTCCAAACAGATAGGAGTTAGTACATATTACAAAACACATTACAAACTTTCGATTATGGGTAGTGTGTGGCCATGGGATGCGTAGGATCACGGACTGTTCTTGAATCGTGTTTTGTCTCGTTTATTACCTCGCGCGTAGTCGTAAAGTTGAAAAGGTACAAACATTTTAGTTTTGTCACGCTTTTGTCTCAGTTTTAACAAGACGTTCGGCGGGGGAAGTAAACGTTCACGAATGGAATGAGTCAGAAATTAGAAATGCAACGTGTTGCGCGAAACGGTAAAATTTTCGACAATATCATTTCCCCAGCGTGTCATTTTTATTCGTGAAACAAATAGAGAAATTCACATACATATTTCGAGGTTATGTTATTCAATTAGGTTCATACAGAAAAATAGAGGCATCAACTCTCTTCTCAGAAATGTTTCTACCACATTCCACACAAAGGGCCAAATGGCTTTTGTCTTAAAACAACACAGCAGTAAAAATAATTGTTAAAATGACACGAATAAATGGTGTGTAATACAAAATCATGTCTGGCGTATTTTTATGTCCGATACTGTATCATCCATTCTTGGTTATAACCATAAATGGAACATTGTGTTGTGCGATTTTCAGGATTCACTCTGCCAATTCGTTATAGGGATTTTTTGTCGGTTGATTTTGCCCAGTATAGAAACTGCTCTGAAATAGAGATTAGTTGCAAGTAGCTCAGTATATAACCGCACAACCATCGCCAATTACCCAACTCGTATGCTTAGTTCTCACCAATAAAAAACCCCAAATTATGCTGTATCCACATATCTAGATTCGATTTCTGCTTATTCCGAACAACGTAGCATAAACACTGGTATAATTTACTTTTATTATCGCTTCCTAATGACATTGTTTGGACCGAAACAAGTCTATGATTTTGGCGGTTTTCTTGCTCCAGCTATATGACACCATGTGGTTCCGGTGTCCGGAGGTTCCTTCTCGCCCAACAGTAAGATGGAGCCAATCTTAATGGGGATCCAGCAGATATGGCGCGCAGTTTCACGTTACATCCCCGCGCTGTCCCATCGCCCAACTATTCCTATAGCCCTAAGTAAGTGCGATCTGTCTAGACCAATAAACCGCGTACGGGATGGAGAAAGCAATTATCCTCATTTTGGGGAACGATTTTGGCTATCATATTCTAGGTTATATAGGTTTGTTCTTTCGTTTCTGATGCTGCTCGCTGGCCGACTCGGAAAAGTGTGGCACGTTCCTGTGGCGGAAGTGGTTTGAAATGGGAATAGGTCGCCACGGTTGGGAAGTAAGTGGACGAGTAACCGCTGAACGTGCCGAATATTTGTAGCTTCGCTTTTGAGATCCTTTTTAGGCTAGCCTCGCATATCGCGTTGAGTAATCGAATTACTATCCGTTTAGGACAGAGGGAATAAACAACGAATAACTTGTTTGGTTTGTTTTGTTTATGGTTTTATTGCTTGATAGGATCATGATAAATATAATATTAATTTGAGTGATTGTGACCAGATGAACAAATTTTATGGTTATTATGTCATAGCTAATCAATATAAAGGAAATTAGGTTCGTTTTTTGGTTGTGCGGAATCAGATATTCGATTGAGCATGAAAAGAGGAAGTGAGGATATGACACAGAAAACTAAATTCCGGAGCATCAGCAAGAATAATGTACTGGATATATTGTTGGCGCTGAAAAAAGACTCAAGTATGCTCAACTTCATCGTTCATCCTGGAGAAAAATTTTGTTTTTCGGTTAACACCTCTCATTTTTCCTCGACGAGGAGGGATTTCTGGCCAGATACGTGACTTTGTTTGCTACTTATGATCTCCAGCTCAGCACAACATCTTCATCGAAATTCATCTCCAGTAAGAGGTAGGATTACAACTTGTGCTATGGACTTCTCAGATTTCCCCCCGAAAGATAAAGGTAATTCTGAGGAAAACTGTTACATCGCCCCATATATTAACGGCGATGGCTATGGATAATGGAAGAGGGAATGGGACGTCGAGTTCTCTAGGAAAGATGATAAATGACGCAACTAAGTCGTTTTTGTTTCCTATTTGCTGTGGCAGAGCGTATGCAGCATTTTATCGGATGCCAGCCAAGTGGTGTCACAAAAAGTGCGATCAAGAGTCGGCCGGCTTCTCTATACGTGACTCTGGAGGTGGCGGGTGAAAATCTTCGGTGGTTTTCGAATCTGTGTATGCTGTCTTCAAGTCGCAACGGGAAGAAAAATGAAGAACACTTTTGCTATATATTTCAAGCTAACATGGAGTAGCAGCTGTAGCGTTGGAAACAATGACGGAACGAAAAATATCAGGATGTATTATAAACAAAACAGTGTTTGATTTCCATCGATATTCGATTGCATGTATAATAAATTTGAGCTCATGTTTTATTTAAAGGACTCCCTAGTAAGTTTATGTTAAAAATGTATTGTAAACATGAATTTTACATTTAAGACAGTACAAATATAGGTACATATATCGCTTTGCAATAGAATGATGCTTTTAATTAATGTAGTAAAGTGCGAACACGAAATTATTGCGACACCGAAAATGTCATGCCAATTTTCTTATAATGTTTAAAATCAAACCAACATTTTAGGGTAGTTTTATACATATATTTACTTCAAAAATCAAAAGAAAAGTTAATCGATGGAGCCTTGAGTGTAAAATTGAACGCATTTTCGTTTGATGCCCCTCATCAAAGTCTTTACAGTGTCATCCAGTACCAGTTTCTCAGTTTTTTTTTTCCATTTTCTTAACATGTCCTTCTCGTCTTTGACTGTCTTCTTGCTCTTCCGAAGTTCCCGCTTCATCATTGCCCAGTACTGCTCCACCGGGCGCAGCTCCGGACAGTTTGACGGATTCATGTTCTTTGGAACAAAATGGACAGAATTGGCCTCATACCACTCCAGGACACTTTTAGAATAGTGGCATGATGCCAAATCTGGCCAAAACAGCGGAGCTTCGTCGTGCTGCTGCAAGAACGGCAAAAGGCGCTTCTCGAGGCACTCAAATTTGTAGATCTCGCCATTTACTGTGCCCTTTGTCACGAAAGGCTCACTCCTCAGTCCGCAAGAGCAGATGGCCTGCCAAATGAGATATTTGAAGGTGAGCTTCGACATTTTTTTCTTCTTAAATTTGTCGTCCACATAGAACTTGCTCTTGCCGGTGAAAAACTCCAACCCCGGAATTTGCTTAAAATCGGCTTTTATATACGTTTCGTCGTCCATCACACAGCAGCCATATTTTGTCAGCATCTTCTCGTAGAGCTTCCGTGTCCGAGTTTTAGCCGTCGACTGTTGCCGCTCATCGCGGTTTGGGAAGTTCTGTACCTTGTATGTATGTAGTCCAGCTCTCTTCTTTGCATTCTGGACGTAGCTCTGCGACATGCCGATCTTTTTAGCCAAATCACGGCTTGAGACGTTAGGATTTGCTTTAATCATCCGCTTCACCTTTCCCTCCGTCTTTTTGTTCTCCGGTTCCGGTTTTCTTCCAGCTCCTTTGCCGTGGTCCAACGTCAACCGCTTCAACACTCTGGAGACGGTTGAATGGTGAATGTTCAACATTTTTCCCAACTGCCGGTGCGACAGGTCAGGAAATTCCAGGTGTTTGGAAAGAATTTGTTCTCTCGACTCGCGTTGGTTCTCCTCCATTTTCGTTGAATCGAAAAACACGACTTCGAGTTTGACAGCATGTAAACAATACACATCAATGAGAAAGTGTGCAAAATTTGGTTGATTTTTACCCAATGGTAAAAAAGTTATGCCCTGTTGAATGTGTGGCATTAATTTCGGGTTAGCCCTTTATGTATTGTATATATGTAGAGTAGAATGGGATCAAATAGGTAGGAGGAACAATAGGTACAAGGCATTATCTATTATTATTGCAGAGGTCGCTCATGTTGCACGAATTAGATACACAGTAGAGAACATTGTTGACGACTGTCATTTCGGCTGTTACCGTGGATCAGCTGTGTTAGTTGCGGCGTCGTTTATGTTTTCGCGTGTTGTTCTGCGAAAACACATTGTCTTTCGTCCTCAGTACAGTAAATTTAATCAATATAAAAAAAATGTCAATTGAGTTTTTTCTAACGTAAAAATTAATGCTCAACACGAGTTTTGTGTTGGTTTTTTTATATTGTTAGTTTTGAAAAAATACGGACATCAAAATGAAACATACGCTTGAGGACACTATAGGTCAGTACTACAATGTAAATTAGAATTATTTTTACAGAAAAATTGCGCGTGATTTCGTGCGAAAAATGCCAATACGAAGTGAAAAGGACATAAGGAATATAATTGCATCAGTTCAAGATGGCACCAGTATTCGATCAGCATCTAAAAAATTCAAGGTTCCATTCAAAACGTGCTCGTGTGAAAGAAAAATGCTCGTCATCAATGGAAGCGCGTCAATTATTGCGCGTGAGTTTGTTAACAATAAAATAATTTAAGGTGTTGATGGTTGGCAAAGCTGTATTATCGTGCAACATGAGGCCAATCTAAGTCGCCATTCACATTTCATTAATATTTCTGATACAGAACTCCTGTCCCTTACCTTCCCGCGGTGGCAACCGGGGTTGCAGGCCTCTTTTTACCGTTTTTGCTTAAACTCGGGACTGGGTTGGGTTCTATCCCCAACCGCTGTCAATTCGTTCACTTCGACAGGTTGACGGATTGGAACCTGTCCCAGTTTCGCTTCGAGCGGGAGTGGCATTAGTGAAGATCGTCTAGGATCTGTGGCCGTATGCTGACAGGGAAGGGGGACAAACGACGCGCGTGTGAAACTGCTAGTGTATCCGTCTTTCAAAGTGAATCTTTCGGTACAGCTAATGGTTATTTTGGGCAGCTCAAAATTATTTCTTGGTTATCTTTTGTAAGTTCGGTTTGTATACAACTTTCGATTAATATTTTTATCTCAATAAATGGTTGTTCGGAAATCAGCTCCAATAGGATTTCAATCTGACTAGTATCGATGATCAAGGCTCTATACGTACTGAACATTCGCGGCGTCTGTTTTTATGAATCTAATTTCGAGTTCCGTTATTGCTAACAAGCCCGTCCACCAGGTTAATGATCCTTTGTATTTCCCTTCAATGTACGATATTATTGTTCGTATACGTGTATTTTACAAGCAATCCGATTTGGAAAATGTGAAACACTTTCCTTGATTTATAACATCTTGAGCTATCATAACTCTGTCTGTACAACGTATAACACGGTAGTTTCAACCCAATAAATAGGGGGACCTGTGGCTATTCGGACCTACCTCAGCAAATCGCCCTTTTGGTGGAAAGATGTGAAAAATTTTACCGGTCAAAGGTCC
This sequence comes from Topomyia yanbarensis, assembly GCF_030247195.1. Lineage (NCBI taxonomy): Eukaryota > Metazoa > Arthropoda > Insecta > Diptera > Culicidae > Topomyia > Topomyia yanbarensis. Next base: position 87,131,241 of record NC_080671.1, read on the forward strand.
TAATTGTTAGTTTGAAATCACAGCTACATTTTGGGGCCATAAAAGGTTCATTTGCACCACTGCATGGTAGGGCTAGGCGACGATTTGCAAAGCTCTACATTTTTCGATCCTTTTACAATGTAGGGGTAATTCAGACTGTCATTTTTCTTTATTTTTTTTTTTACAATGGAATTATGTTTACCTATGAAATGTTTATAAGAGAAAGTCCCAAAGAAGGAAAAAATCCAAATAGCCCCTTACGCTCATTTCACACAAAATTGGTAAGCGTCTTGAAAATATCTGTGTTTTCAGCCAAACAAAAATCATTCCATTAAGTAGAAGCCTGAACCTTTCCAAAACACGTGCCTTTTATTTTTTACACTTTTATTTGTTGCTTTATTCACGCTTTTATTATTATAATGATTTTTGTTTTGAGGAAGGCAAAAAAATGAACACGTTGTATCTCCTTTCGACAAAAATCAAAGAATTAAATTCAGCTCTCAAAATTAAGGTTTGCGACTTTCTGAGAAATCGAGGAGGTCCGAAAATCCCCCACTGTCTTAATAACCTCGGGTCCCCCTATATCATAGAAAAGGAATAGCGAATTTTTTTTATACTGTCACAATAATAGTTGGTCGTTTGGAAGGGTATAAGGTCTAGTGATCCGGCCCATTACGCAGATAAGATTAGCTTTCCTAGGCAATACTCCCACGATCGGCTGTGTGGACGTCGGATTGCTTTTGTTTAGAAAAAAGGATACTCTCGGTAGCCAGCTACCCAGAGTTTAAAAAGAACCAAAAACTAAATAAGATCTTTTCTTTTTCAAGTGATCGTGTACTCGTGAACTCGTGTAAACCAACCAAACAACTATTACTAACCATGGTCGCATCGCTTGCTTGGAGCGAATACTAGACCTTATACCCTTTCAAACGACCAACTACGCGACACCTATGGAAGAGCCTGATGAGTCGTCTACCTTCCGTTAACCAGGTAGAGCATCATCACTTCCTGTCTACCTTAGTCTTTATCCTTCCCCGTGAACGATGGAGATGGGGGCGGCCAGCAATGATGGCCATCATGCTGTTGAGGTTTTAATATGGGTCGGATTGGTATGAATTCCTACTTACCACTTCCCAAGCAACTCTTATTAGATAATCAGCAGTCAAACATGATGAAGTCAGTGTGCAATCCGCCAAAATCATCGTCACAACGCAACGCAACCCAATATAATAAATTAAGGCGTTGATGTAGTAGGTAATTGAAATAAAAAACATGATCTCCGTGAGCCAAAATGCACAACTTCGATTCCACACACTGGCGACGACGAGGACGAAGAAGTCATTCTGTTTGGTTTCGGAGGGAACGAAGACGATTTTCCGAGATGCACTAATATCCGTGTATTTAGATATTTTTATATCCACCTCCAGCTTTATGTTTCCCAACGATCGCGAATCCTGGCCTTGATCGTGATGTCTGTCTATGCGTACATTTCATTAATATTTCTGTATTTGTTAGATTAGTTATATAATGTTATCTCTAGTTTTGTAAGAAACTTGAATAGCTTTTAGGTTAGGTTAGGTTTGCATTTAGCTTTAAGTTGTATATATAATCTAAGAAAATAATGCTTTTAGCTTATAAATTGTAGTTGGTAAGTTCACCTATTACCTGCTCTTTAGATTAAACTAGTTTTAACTAATTCATATTAACGAAATAATTTTAATCGGTGCTCTGATCAGCACAGTACTGCATGTGACCACTCTATAAACTTCTTTTTTCCTTTTATCTTCCTCCTTCTTTCCGTTTCTCTGACAGTTCTCGCGTCGATCGATCGGCAATATCGATGTCGACAACCAAGGTAGTGCGACAGTAGGCGCGCACGTCCGAGGGACGTCACACTGACCCCCCCTTCCCCAGCACACAGCGGCGGGTCTTCAAACAAAAGTCGGTCAAAACCTCAAATGTTACCTAATTTGGCTGAAAATCACAATTTAAGCTAATTTTGAGGTGCTGAGCTCATTTTTGATGTCAAAAGTTTTAAAATATTAAAAGCATTTTTTCATACAGTGTCATTTAACCTTTCTCATAACTATGATTCCGTTTTTATGATAGATTTTCCGTTACTGTTCACCAATGTCAGCAATATCATAAAATATGAAGAGCACTACTTGGGGACGGGCATAGCGTAGTTGGTAGATCGATTGCCTTTGTATGCAGCTCACCTGGGTTCGAGTCCCAACCCCGCTCATAGGGTTAGAGATTTTACCAAAGGAAATTTCTCTTACCCGAAAAGAGGCGAATGACCCTAAGGTTAAAACCACTATAATAATAATAAAAAAAGAACACTACTTTAATTTCATTGTATAACGTGTTGGTTTACTGTAGATTGTCTAACTATTTTACACAAAACACCATGCGCCTCCATATCAACAACAAAGCTTCAAAATCTCCTTAAAACTTTTTGCGCACCTAGGCGCAGAACGAGACCATGATATTCGAAAAGTAGAGGTTATTTTCCATAGAATGTTTATTATGTGACCGTTCCGAAATGATTGCGAAATTTGTACAGAATACATTAGTGAAAAAAGTATTTTTGATCTGACCACCTCAAACATATTTAAACGAAAAAGTCATAGTTCCAAGCAAATTTACCAAATATATTTTATTCACTAACCAAGTTCTTTTGTTCCTCTACACAATGAAACTAGTTGTGCTAAAATCGGATCAAAATCAAAAGAACAACATGCATTTGAGTGAACAGAGCAATGGTGGTTTCGGAAATGAAAATCATTAAAAAGTCCGGACTTTGCTACGTTTAAACTGATGTTAAAAATCGTGTTCTTATCCAATGATCAAAAAAAAAATTAATATACATCATTCAATACATGAGAAATTTAGGAAAAATATAAAATATCAATGTTTCAAAAATAAATTTTTGAGGTTTTGGCCAGCCTCCAGCCACTGTGCGGCATGGGGACCGTGCACTTCGGTTCCTTGCTCCAACTCGCGCCTAACGTTTAGCACCACTAGCTTTACAGTCGGCCTTTCGTAGATTCCGTGCACGGTTTGCACAGTAGCGCTGCGAGTTTGTCCCCCATGGTTACTACACCGATGACCCGTCCTTTAGGCCAACAGTTTCTAGGATGCTCATGATCCACGATGACGACAATGTCACCAACCTGAAGAGGTTTCGCGTTCTCGTGCCATTTGGTGCGCCGCGTAATATCCGGAAGGTAGTCCTTGATCCAACGCTTCCAAAAAGCCATTGAGAAGTCGGATGTCTTCTACGTATTGTAGAAACGACAGCATCAAGCAAGGTCAACGGTTTCGACCCATCAGGAGAACCCAACAGAAAGTGGTTGGGTGTTAGTGCAGCCTCTGTTTCGTCTTCGATAGGAACATGTGTAAGAAGGCGTGTGTTAAGTACCCCTTCAATCTCCGTCAGTGCGTTTCTTAACTCCTCATCAGTGGGTTTTCGCATTCTCAAAACTTCAGCTAGGTTCCGTTTGACCGACTGGACGAGGCGCAAATTCACGCATAAACTGATTGTAGTCGATCGTCTGGTAGATGTCCTGCAGTGCCCGTTTGGCTCCTATGAAGTTAGTCCCGCTGTCACTATAGAAGCTGATAGGTGTACCTCTTCGTGCCGTGAAGTTCCTCAGAGCCATAATGCAGGAACTTGTCGTCAAGGAGTGGGCTATCTCTAGATGCACTGCCCTTATTGTCAGGCAGGTCAGCAGAACCCCCCATCTCTTTTCGACCCACAGACCTACAGTCACCTCAATCGGTCCAAAATAATCGACCCCTACATGCGCGAATGGTCTCGTGTATGCTGATAGTCTGCCATTTCCGGCGGTTCAGGACGTTAAAACGTCGCGATTCTTACACCGCTGGCAGTTCTTGCGAATCGTTATAAGTGCTTGTCTCAGGCGAAAAATACTGAATTCTTGCCGTTCCTCGTTAACTACAACCTCGTAATTACGCTGTAGATACATTTCGTGGTAATGCACAAGGATTAAAGAAGTGATCATGTGTTTCGGTGGCAGTATAACCGGATTCTTCACATCGTTGTGGAGGTATGCACATACCCCAGTTCTCCCTCTCATCCGCGTGACACCACTGTCGTCTATAAAAGGGCTTAGCTTGTAGAGAGAGCTTGCTTTCGAAATCCGCTTCACCGCTTCTCTAGTCTCCAGCACTGCAATTTCGTCTCGGTAAACATCTCGTTGCGCTTTCCGAAAGTGGTATTCTTCCGCTCTGCGAAGTTCGTCCCACGATAAGGGTTCTCTGCAAAATAAATCCCTTTTGCGGTGACGTTGAACGTTCGCTCAGAAACGAAACACGTATGCTGTCACAGTAAGCAAACGTCGCCAATTGGAAAATTTGTTTACATCGATTACCGCCTCAGGAACTAGGAAGTGCAATAGTACACTAGGTCTCATTTCTTCATCCGTGGAAAGGGATTTTTGTGGAAGTATGGACCACTCCTCTTCTGCCTGCCTCAGGAATGCGGAACTTTTAAACCACCTTCTTTCCGATGATAAATCAGGATGCTCGCGCCACCTGGTCCCGTCATCAGCCACATTGTATCGTGTTGGAACCCATCTCGATTCGACGATATCCGCAGGCTCCGAAATTTCGCTGACTCTCGATCCGACGAAGGCAGTATACCGTTTGTGATCGGCTCGCAACCAACAAAGAACATTTCGCGAGTCTGTCCAGAACGTTCTTCTGGAGATCTTCATTTTAAGGCTTCTTGTAACGTTAGCTGCCAGTCGGCATCCAAGAACCACAGCCCGCAGTTCCAAATGTGGAATAGATGTGTATTTTACCGGCGCCACCCGTGTTTTGGCTGCAACCAAAGAGCACTTAATCTGATCATTATTCGCATATTGCAAAAAACACTACCGCTGCCATGGAACTTTCGCTGGCATCAACAAAAATGTGCAATTGAATCGCATCAGCCTCTGTCGACTTTGTAAACTGCCGGTAACATTTCGGGATACGCAGCTTCTCCAACTCTGGCAGCAGATTCGTGGGGATAGCTGCATCCCATTCCACATTAGCATGCCACACCTCTTGAAGCAAGATTTTCAGCAGGATCAAGCGATGATCAATGAGACCTAGAGGATCGTAAATGGTCATCAACGTCCGAAGTATCTCCCGTTTAGTAGGGCAGCGACTTCCATCAAGCAAGGCTGACTCGAAACTCGTCCAGGAGATCTTATATTTGAATGCATCGTCCTGCGTATCCCACCACATTCCGAGGATTTTCTGGTTCGACAGTTCAGCACATATGTTCAGATCCTTTTTCCTTGATTGCTGTTCGTGCATTCTGGCTAATACCAGCGCGCTGAGTTGGAAACCCGATTGCGAATTTCCAATCCACTCTGCTTGTGGATAAAGTGAACTTATTCAGCCAGCGCAACTGCTTCCTGCTTTGTTTCTACGCTTACGACCATATCATCCACATAGTGTTCTTTCTCAATGACCGTCACTGCTTCCGGGTATTCACCTTCGTACCTATCGGGAGCAGCTCGCCTCGAAGATCATAACCTGCATGACGTTAGTGCTTGGTTCACCATGTTCTTAACTATCGCATCAAAAAAAGCGCTGACACTGCTGGTCCTCGGCGATGATCCCCACCTGGTGGAACATCTTGCATATATCGGCACAGAGACCAATTCGATGCTCGCGAAGCTGATACAGGATACCCACCAACGACGCTAACTGATCCGGATCAGTGAGGAGTGTCGAATTTAGGGATGTTCCATATACTGATGCAGCAGCATACCACACGATCCAGATCTTGCCAGGCTTGTTTGGGTTGTATACCGGAAAAATGGGCAGATACCATACCCGTTCGTACTTTCGTGAGTTTTTGGATTGGATTTTTTAGTCCAACATTTTCGACAACTTTATCCTTCTCCAGGCGTTTCTCCAAGTATCTCCAACGGCGAATAGCATTTGTTTTGTTATCTGGTAATCGAACTGCGATGGCATTAAATTTTTCAAAAAATATATGTATTGAGAGAAAAATTAACTTTAAATATTTAACTGGAAAAATTGCATAGTTGGCAGCACTGCCGGCAAAAAATAATATTTTTTCTAGATTCCTTGAAAAAGTTCCTTGAAAAGCCATCTTGTGTTTTGATTCTGCAGTAAATAAAACCGGAGATATGATTAAAAGAAAATCAAGGGTTTTGGCAATTTGCCAAAACGGGGGGTGCTCCAATGACCCGAGGGGTGGTTCAATAGACACAAAAATTTGGGTTTTTATATATTGGCCCTAGATGAACAATTCATGCAAATTTGGTTCAAATCCGTGAAGGTCGATTACACGTGCCTTGATCACTTATATTACAATAGAAACTTGAATCCTCAGAACTATCGGAAACAGCTCATATTTTGCATATGATGTGTGCATCCAATTACCATTTTAATTAGCAGTGTTGTTGCCGGTCTAGTATTCAGTTTCCAGGCCCGTGACTTTCCCACTGTAGTTTACCGCTCGTCACAATTTGGAGCCTTCTGCATTTTGTACGTATGCAGCCCTCCTTGGCTCTCTCAACGAAAGACTTGGACAGATTAATCTTTTTGGCTACATCCCTGATCGGAGCATTGGAATCCTGCTTAAACGATTTTACTACAAGCTTGTGCTCCTGATCACTAATAGAACATCCATTTTGATCGAATTTCTCCTTCCGTTCGATGCTCAGAGTTTGGTAGTTACGACTCACCGTTGTTGATTGCACGATTCTGAGTTGTTTTTCGGTGTTCCGATGTGAGAGTTTTTGATTTTCCAGCTGCTTGAGCAAAATCAATTCGGATTACACCATTTTTCCAATTTACGAAAAATTGACAGCGATAAAAATACAGTGTTTTAAACTACTTCTACCCAAATTTAAAAAAAAAGCCTAATAGGTTATATTTTAAAGCGTCTTTTTGATGCAATTTCCTCCTACTTTTTCATCACTCGAGTCAGAGTTCTTTTAGAATAATTAAGTACTTTCTTCTCATGCTCACTCGAGAATTGACGGATCAATTTCGTTACTCGCAATCATGGGAAAAGTCGCATTTCGAACCATTCGTTCGCCATTAAGATTAAAGTTTTCTTCACCTATTAAACATTCTGCTTGCATAGAAAATGAAGTAAAGCAACCTGGCGCAGCCAACGCATGCGAGCTGAAGGTACATCAAAAAATCAAAAAAGCAAATCATCTGTTTTTGTATTATCCCTTTTCAATATGGATGGCTTTATAAACAAATTTGGTTTCGCTAAATCTATCCGCGGAGTTGCGAATCGAACCCAGGCGAGCTGCATATAATGTGATCGATTTACCAAATACGCTATACCCAGCCCAATCATAAATGTCTGTTATCTGTGCTTGCACTAATACAAAATTTGAGTAGTGGCCCATCCTGGAATTATTTTTAGGTCAATTGAAATGTATTTCTTTTAGGATGTTTTAACTTTAATTTTCAGGGTTGTTTTTAGTAAGACAAATTTGGCACTTTTCCGATATTAAGGTTATTCAATTATTCTTAAATTTTATTCTAAATCAAATCTCTTAAGAAGCCTCTTTATCAATTAATTGGTTTCGTTCACCTTCTAGGTTCAACCATTAAAACGAGTAGCAACAATGCTATTCGGGACTGCTAAGGGAAAATGGATCCTTTATTTTGTTTCTCTTCGGGAAATTCCTTGATTCATCAACCGAAGCGAAATATAACACGTCTGAACGCATCTGAAACTGTATCCGGTGCCGCAGAAAAAACATACACACCCGTTGATCACAGCCGATGGAAGACTTAATCAGCCAAAAATAAATGTCCGCTCTATATTCGCTGAGGCACTATAAATATGCATGATATATGGATGTTATTTCGTTCATAACCTCACTCCGAAGAGGCGAAGCAAAACATTCTGCGATGTTCATAGATCTCTCTTGCTTCCATCAGGCGGCGATCGATGGCACCCGTAAACATTGGAGATTTCCCTTTTCAGTCAAAAGTCGCAACACTATACACATATATCCACTATAGCTCCTTAGTAGTGAGTATAGGAACAAGAAGGGATTTCCCCGACTGGATAGAGGGGTTTGTTTGCTTGTGGTGTTTTCCTTCACTTGGCTGTGTCCATCGGCGCTTTGTGCTGGCAGGTTCAGGCTTACCCAGAACGGAAAGCGGGAAGCTATATAACTTTCTTTGAGTAAGCATATTTTCCTTTTTGGAGCCATGAAAAATGGGTAGGATATTATAAGCAAATCATAATAAAGCGACTGTTATGAGTCGCGGTGAGAGCGCCGCCGGTCGGTAGATGGATGTGGGAAGCAAAGATGAATATCAAGTGGCCATAAATGCTTGTTTCCCCTTCATCTGTCATGTGAATCGGACGAGATAATCTCGCTGTGCTGGTTGGTGCCTTGTTTCGAAATAATCTGGGCATTTTTCACATGGGTTCATGTCAAAGTGACCGTTGCACTGCTCGGAAAAATGAATTGTCCGGGGGTTTTTGATGAGTTTTCTTCGATACGTGTCGGTGTTTCGACCATTCTTATCATACTTATCGTAATTTGCTATATATAATATAATAATATAGTTTAGTTAAGCACGGAATAAAAATATGAAAATTCGACTCGTTAGTAGGTTCTAAAAGAGGATTTCGACACATGCTAATCTTCAGCTAGAAACTTACGAAACCTACTCTTGGATCGGATATGGGCATCACTTGATCGGAAAACACTTCAAGCGGAGCAATAATTTAGCTATGAAAACAAAAATACGTCCAGCCTCTTGTGCGAGTCGAGTTCCAGATCGAGCGGCAAAAGGCTGCCCACTCTGATGTTTATGTGTAAATAAATTATGACGGAAAGATGAAATGAAAAGTTTTTCCACTCTTTGCACGTCGTCCAACGTAAACAAGGAAAAGTGCCTCTCGTCACTCGCTGACTGTCCGAAACCGGGACGACACCCGAGTTGCATTGGGCTGGTGGCTGGGCGAGCAGTAGCAGAGCAGCACTTCAAAGGCATTGGATGGGCAACGACGATGGTCCCGCCGGTAGAGGTTGCTGCTGGGTGAATCTGCGCAGGGCGGGGATGGGACCGTAATTTAATAAAAATTATTTACAAACCATTTGATACTTCTTGTTTCCTGTCCTTTTTTCGACTGTTTGCAGTGGCCGCAGGTTTGTCCCGTTTGTTTGGTTAGTTGCGCTACTGGTGGCGGTTCGTTGACATATCCTGCTAGGTGAATGGATCTCGGTCTCTACTAATGAAATCATCGTTGAGAATAAATCAATGAAATATTTGCCGTTAGAAGACGAAACGGAAGGAGCCGAAGTACGATTGATTTGCTGCTGCTTATTGACAGAATAAATAAATTGCGTTCGGTTTTTCAGTTAGAGGGAATTTGAAGTTTGTTTCAAACCAAATTGTTTGTTATTTTAAATACCACAAAAAAGAGACTTATCATGTAATTTAATTTAATATCAGTCGACTCACTTCCGTCAGCAGGTCGCAGTCAATTTAATTCCAATTTCGGTTCGAAAAAACGTTTATTGTTTTTCCTAAAAAGTGCCAATTATTTCGAAACCCACGAACCCTCAACTTCAAATTATAGAGTGTTTATTCACATTTTCAGTGTTTATTTTATTTCTCTTCTATTGATTTTAACTGTAGGACTCGTAAAACTTTGGAAACAGGGCTGACATTCTTCTCTTCAGTCCTAAACAGACACAGATACAATAAATTGTCGCAATTCGAATTAAGTGCTATTCATTCTACCAAAGCGTTACTGAACGCCATCTCGATTGATGCCCCGTTCGATGAATCAACCCGTTCAGCTATAATCCTTACTGGCGGCTGCCGCGCGGCGTTGCTATATCGTCGCTATTGTGCTATCTTGTGACAAGCGCCATTTCGCACATTTCGAGAAAAACGATTTTTAAAGTTTGAGATTGAATATCTTGAAACATATAAATGGTATAAACAATCCAAAGAAGACAATAGATGCTTCTATCTATTCCATATTAATCTCTCAAATATTACGAAGATCGGTTGACTATGTTGCGAGTTTTTACTATAAATGTAAACAAAAGTCGCAGTCACACGTGTCATAGGTGTGTATTGATGACAAAATTTGTATGGCGTGTCATAATCGTGCATGGAAAATTTTCCATAGAAAAAAATCATCACTTTTTAACTTTTATTCATATCTTTGGGTTCATATGGTCTATAAACATTCGGTGAAATGCCTTTTAAAGCAAATGAGTCAGGGAATCTAAAAGAAATTGAAATTCTTGATTACAGTGTTGCCAAATATCTTTTATTTCCAGTTCAAAACTAAAACTGTGTTTTTCTCACAACTCGTATAATTTTCTTTCGAAAATGTTTATGCCATTGTGTTCCTCAGACATTTTCACACATAAAACCGTCTAAAACTTCAATATAACTTGAGCCAATCCCTAGATATAGTGATTTGAAGCAAAAAACTCACAATTTCTCATCATGTTTCTAGCTATATCTAAGTAACCAAGTAGAATTTCCAAATTCTGAAAACGCCACTTTGTAGAGATTTTTCAAACAAGTAATGTGGCATATCTAACTCAGTTTACCCCAAAATGGCGTTTGTCATAAGATAGCACAACAGCGACGATATTGCATAATCGTAAACAACGCTTAACAACAGTTTTGGATGGAAAACTTTATTTTTCTTCAATTTTTCTCCAACAGGTATTTTTCGTTTCCCGCAGTTGGTTGGGAAAGTTATCATCGCTGTAAATTCCGGCCATATTTGTTTTTGGAAACGATGAGACGGAAAGAAAGAAGTAAGCTTTCACATTCAACAAACACATAAAAGCGTACGCGAATCAGTCGCATTTGGAATGTCGCGCCACGACAGGAGCCACGGAGCAAATACGGCAGAAAAAATCCCGACAATCTTTATTTACGACGGGGGATTACAACTTTAGAAGCGAGATGACACATTTTGTGATATGATTAAAAACTTCTCTTCCTTTTTTGGTGCAAAAAAACAACCGGCACACTCATCCGACACTGCCAGTTAGAAAGATCGAAATAGAATTCCATCTCCGGTACTATGAAACCTTGAATGTAACCTGATTTAAGCTACTTTGTCGAGAAATCATAGCATGAGTAAAATAAATAATCCTCCCGAAACATAATGAAAACAAACATACACCGTTTCAATATCATTTCTAGTCACTGTTCTCAACATATTCGAGATATCATTTGATTGTCTGCACGTGATAACTGAGCTTTTCAGTAGCTTGAAAAGAAAGAATAAACTGAGCTGTTATAAAAATGAATGCGTGTTCATATTTGACTTTAATGTAAAGAGATTTTTAATTAGTTCCATGTTTCACTTTTGAAAATAAAGATAAGCTGTTTTCTGAGTACACACTAAGAATAAACAGCGTCCTTAATACTTTGTAATTATAATTAATTAGATTTGGTATCACTCCTTCGAAGGAGAAAGTTTAAGAAAAAGTCTACGTTCGTCAACGTAGAGATGAGTCTTCTTACGAAAATACATAGTTTTATTCTTACTTTTATTTTTTCTTGCATTCTAAATTAGCAACGACAGGATCTGTAAGAGGATCGAGTTCCATATATATACCACAATCAAGCGGGGGTGGTATTCCCTATCTCGATTCGTTCGAAATTCTATGGAATCGACCTTGTTTCGCATTATTAGCTCGAAAGTTAATTTTCGTTCGAGTTCGCTCGAAGAGGTACTAGATTATCGAGAAGTGCTGCCATTATGGAACCAAAAAAATCGAATTCGAAAACGACTCGAGTCGAACGTAATTGCTCGATAGTTTAACTGCTGTCGACTGTCGTTCAAAAGTATGATTCGATGTATTTATTTCATGTCATTCCTTAAACAGTCATTTCGGTTAACAATCGAAGTGCTTAGAGAATACAAAATTACCAAAATAAGCACAAGAGTTCCCACGAACTTTGAACTACTCGATTTCATATTCATTTTAATTTTTTTTTGTAAAAATCAATACTGAATATTGATAATAAATCGTCCAACATCAAGAGATAACAAAAAGTGGTAAATCAAATCGATGGAGCAAAGTGGGGACACTTTAGCTTGCGTAGTCGCCAGGGCCGCAGAGAGAAAATACGGGCCCGGGGGTCCAACGTACGGGCCCCGACCACTGTATTGCCTGAGTACAAAAAAGTAATCGTTTGAAATCCATTGGAGTTCACTGATATTATGTATAGTATACTGAAATTTTATATTTATGTACCATTTTGTTGCTCTAGTTGTTTGTAGTTCCAATGAAGGAAAAAAACGTAGAGTTTTTATACTTTGGGAGTTTTTATTACCTCTTCGACAGTTTTGGTGACTTTGAAAAGCGCCATTTTTGTAATAGTATTTATAAAAGTAGGAAAATGACAAGATTAAAAAAGATATAAAACAGTAGGAAAACTAATTATTAAAAGAATGTACAAAAAAGCTAAAAACAACAAAATCAACCACATAAAAATGTTTAATCGAGAAAAACCAAAACAAAACCTATAAAAATTGGTAAAGGAAAACGGGAAACTAGAAAAACATAGAAGAATTAATTAAACCTTAAGGAAGAGGTATAAAAAATTATATTAAATGAACAATTGGAAAAAATAAAACTACGATAAACGGAAAACTAAAAACTAGAAAATGAGAAAGAAAATAGGAGAAAGGTAAAAATTAAATAAGATTAATTAAGACAAATTGGAATGAATTTGAATAAGTAAAATTGCTTTTAGAAATGCAAAAAAACATGAAAGAAAGGAAATAGAAAAAGGCTATGTCAAGTATAACTGTAGTAAATAAACAAATTCTAAAAATTAGATGGAATGACAAAAGGAACAAATAAAAAAGCGGGGTATTAAAATATGAAACAATAAGTAAAAAATGAAGAAAGCAGAATTCGAAAAATTGCGAATAAAATTAAATAACAGAGAAAAAAACTAAATTAAAGTAAGTGATAGTGATAGCAATAGAAAAAAGCGAAAGTAAGGAACGTAAAATAATGGATAAAATAAAAGTGTGCAAACAGATAAAAAAGGCAGAATCTTACAATTGTAGAATCCACAACTTGTATGTAATCCACAATTTTAACAAAAAAAAAATCCACGTTGGAATAAAAAAACGGAAAAATATGAGAAACATGGATCAAATTTCAAATAAGGGTTTTGGTTGGATTTTACGCTATGCTGGTTTCGAAAACATTCATAATCCTATAAAAACATGAATAATTCTTTTATTTGTGTTGGTGTGTTAGCACACCTTAAAATATTTTACAAGAATGTTGTAACTGATTCCTAGAAAATAGTTCACGACGTTCAAAATCTCACGCTCACTCCTCCAAAACGAAAATATTTTGTATGCGGATTTAACTTGCTACATTAGTTAACTAATCTTGCTAACTAGTTGGTTTAGTTTGGAAGCAGAGTTAAATTTTCTCTTCGAAATCAATCAAACACAATTTAGCAATTTAGTTGCTTCTTAGAATTATTGGCAGCAGCAGGATTGTGAACTGAGAGATCTTCTCTTCATTCTCCATGACATATAAAATTTAAAACAAAACTATTAACACTATACTTGTCACGAAAGGGGCTTGTTGTGTACGCAATTTGCTGTTATAATAAAAATGTTGGCAAAAGGCCGTATTTGACAGAATTGTAAAACGTATTTTTTTTCCATCCCTGGCCTCATTGCTAGGGGGAATTGGTAGTCGAAAATCGCCGAAAAAGCTGCGTTATTTGAGTATGACCCCTTTACAAAAATGTTTCGGTATCATCTCGTATCTGAACATGATTTTTTTAGATTTTGTATCAATGAACGGCAAACCAATTCTATTAAATTTCAAATTTAAATTTTTGGATTAATTTCGAATTCTTTTGGTATATCAAGAGTTTTTGATGACTCATTTGACCAATTGAGCTCTCAAATAGTGGTAGGGTTACCGCCTCTAGTGGTACTTTGACCAGCAGAATTTTATTGAGCAGGGGATAGACTTCAAGAGACACATGGGTATGCGTTGAAATCAATTCGAATTTCGAATTAAAGTGATCACTCGACAGAATTTTGGAGCACTTCCATTGCTTTTTATTGTATAAAACGCTTAAAACAAATAAATATGCACTGTTTTATTTCTTATGTAGCTCGTAGCACTACGAGGAAAAAAATCTTATTTTCTTCACATTCACCGTAGAGTGTAATGTTTTGGTAAAGCACTCCACCTTTCTGTGACGTTCACATTAAGTTGTATGTTTTTGCATTTGTTAACAGTTTTGTTGATTTAGTTGGATGTAGTGATTCGCTTTCTCGGATATTCACAAGGAATCCAAAAGCACCAACCACTCTCGCTGTGAAGGATAACCCGAGCGAGCTTTGCTCTGCTCCTCAGTAAACAAACACGGGGTGTGAAATCACACTTCAGTTTCTTTCGAGAATCTTTGTGAGGAACATAGGGCCTGCAACCCAAGGATGATGTTTATGAGGGCTGGGTGCTGGGCGATTCCTGGTAAAGAAAAGGGCAACGCAAAATTGCAAAATAATCCAATGTATTCTTCCGGGCGAATTCAGATTTATCTGGACGAAGACACGGAATTCGCCTCAAAAACCGGTGTGGCAAACCTAAGCAGGGTTTTTTTCTTTCAATAATTACTTTCGATACTGATCCAGCGCTTTCGAAGATTGTAAATACAATAAATCAAAAAAATCGGTTTCAAATTGGCGAAATTTGAAGACAACCTACTGACTACAAACCTACAAACCATTTAATTGTTTAACCCTTACAAGTCTAATCATATTTTTGTTTCGATTATAGACATTTCAACCTTAAAGTCATTAGCTTCTTTATTCAGGTTAGGAATTTTCCTATAACAAATCTCTATTCCTGTGTGCGGGGTTGGGATTCGAACCCAGGTGAGCTGCGTACATGACATTCAATGTACATATTCCGCTATGCACGCTCGAGTCTGATCTTGTTTCGATGCGAGATTTACGTTAATATAAACATAGTTGATATCAAATATGCAGTAGTTTAGAATTTTCGCCATTCTAGTTACCTCATACACAAGATATTGAATTTTTAATTGTATTCTCAAATAAATTTTTGTCGAAAAAGTATTTGTCAAAATTTTAGTTTCTGTTAAAAATCCGGGCCCCCTTCAAAACTCCGGGCCCGGGGGGAAACACCCCGCCCCCTCTCTCGGCGGCCCTGGTAGTCGCCATTTGTAGAACTTTTAGTCCAATTTTTATATGTAGAGTAGAATGGTGTCAAGTAGGTCAGTTTTCTTTGGCGAGCTCGTGCGATGGTATTTTTGCATTGATTTTGACAAACAAGCACTCCTTGGAAAGGCATGTACATCTGGCCACGCTTTGGCAATGACGGTTTTATGCTTGACTAAATATTTTTCAAGATAAATCCAATAAGGTTATACTACTTTTATTCGATGTTTTTAAAATCTGCGGGTACTATAGGTCACTATATTCGAGATTAAATTAAACAATGTAAACGCCTAGAAAATCACCAGTTCAATTTTTGAAGAGTATTAATACTGCAGAGTATAAAAAAGTTTAAAGAAAATGAGAAGTTGCAAATGATGTAAAAAATCACGAAACGACGTAGGGAAATAGTGAAAAAACGTGTTGTTTCGGCAGCTGCGTCTGGTTTTGTACTTGACTTCTTCGGTGTCCTCGTCGTCGCCAGAGTGTGGAATTGAAGTTGTTCACTCCGGCTCACTAGGTTGCTTAGCTGTGAGACGATCAGTAGTGACCTATTGTGCCCCCAAGCGGCTGACCTATCGTGGCCCCAAGCGTATGTTTCATGTTGATGTCCGTATTTTTTTCAAGAACAAAAATATCGAAAAATCAACACAATACTCGTGTTCAGTATTAATTTTTGCGTTAGAAAAACTCACTTGACATTTTTTAACATTGATTAAATGTACTGTACTGAAAACGAAAAGCAATGCGTTTCCGCAGAACAACACGCGAAAACATAAACGACGCCGTAACTAACACAGCTGATCCACGGTAACAGCGAAAATGACAGTCGTCAGCGATGTTCTCTACCATGTACCTAATTCACACAAGATGAGCGATCTCTGCAATAACATAGCAAAGATAATGCCCTATACTTATTGTACCCCCATACCTATGTGACCCCACAACAACAACTCAATACAACAGTGTTGGAAAGATGTATACAATCATTATAATTCTTGATTTCAAAGCGGTGAACTACACTTTTGTTTACTCTAATTGATGTATTTGTTCCCGACTTTAATTTTTAGGAGAGCTAAATTTTATATTAATTCAATTGTTTTAATTATTACACAAATGTAGTTTTGAATACAATGCTTTATACTCCAATAAATTTAAACGGACCTAATAATTCATTTATTTGGTTTTTGACGTGCCAATACCTTATTTAAGACTTTTTTTGTGGTATCCAATGGGGAAAACTGCTCGAAATGATGAGTGAAGCGAAAGCAATTGCGTGAACGAAATTCTCCCAGAGGCAAGATTCGAACCCGCAACGTTGGAGACTCATACCGTATTTTCATTAACCAAAAATCAGACCGATGAATACAGAGTACTAGTGTTTTAGGGGTAAAACTAAACCGAAAGTTTCGAATGAAAAGTCCTTTTCTCCTGGAAAATATTCCGTAGGCGTGGCGTGTAGGTAACAGTAGTACGCGTCCTGGGTGTTACCGTAACTGGGTGCTTTCGTGGACCTCGGGGAGGATATCGCGGGACAGTGGTTTCGCGATGGAGCGGTGTACCAACGTTTGAGCCAGGAGCGATTCTAAGAGACGCACTATGGCACTACTTGGACTAGGTTCAATGTACGTTGTTTCACGGTTCCAAGACGCAGTGGCATGCCGACTTAATCTGAACTACTTTCCGAAAATGGGAAGCGGCCAACGTTGGGTCACGGGCCGAACTTTGATGCGGAGGTTACTTTGACTGGCTTC
The DNA here is from genome assembly GCF_030247195.1 of Topomyia yanbarensis. Lineage (NCBI taxonomy): Eukaryota > Metazoa > Arthropoda > Insecta > Diptera > Culicidae > Topomyia > Topomyia yanbarensis. Next base: position 87,148,227 of record NC_080671.1, read on the forward strand.
GTAACTGGTCCGTCGACTCTTAACGGCGGTTGTTAAACTTTTTTTACCTTTACCGTCTAGGGACTTAATATGCCGATCTTACTCGTTTTAGGACTGACGTTCCTCAATCATCATCGTTTCCCAGCAGCCCTTAGATTTACGATTCCTCTTATCTCTCGCTCGTTCTCCTTACCTCTCTCTCTCTCTCCCTAAGATTCCCCGGAAACAGTGGTGCCAAGGCCAAATTACTGGTACCTGACTCAATTTCACTGCGGTGTCAAACGGTCATGCAGCAACAGATTTTGTGTTAGTGTGTTTTGCTTTTAACAAGTCGCATTCGTTTAGTGCGGACTATTTTGCCGTCTTTTGCCGATGCGGTTTTTTCCGGTACATTCTTAGCTTCGGGATGGTAACGGTTGCGAGATAATAGGTACCTTGAGGGGTTATAACTATTCCAGAGGGGAACATGTCTTAAGCCTCTACGCCTGGTCTGTACATTCCGGGGTGGCCCTTGAGCAAATCGAGTAGAATCCCCATATTTCCCACAACTGTTACATTTTTTTATACGCAAATTATCGACGCCTACTTAAGGGATTTGATTTGAATGAGGTTAGTGGTTAGTACAAAATCTTATTCTAGGTTAAATAAAAATGACAATAAATATTTTTTCCAAATAAATTACCAAACTAACAACAATAATAAAGAGCCAAGAACAAACAAAACCAAAATTATAGCTTGTATACGATATTATATTACTATATATAATATTTGAATTGAATTATGGATGAAATTGCATTGTTACGATTAGACAGAAATTATATCGGTAACAAACTTATATACCACGGTAATCCTTATGAAATGGTTAAATGATTCTACAATAATCGGAATATTGAAACATATTTATTTATTCTTCTTTCTTCATCTAATCTATAATGGTCTTAATGAAGTTGTGGCGGAGGAAAAGCCTATTTGAAGAGTGATCTTCAAATGCGCATAAAAACCTCACGCACACACATGGTTAACAAAGCTTCACATTACATTACATTTATCTTAACTAAATAACAATCAGTCTTAAAATAATTTTTCACGTTTATCTGATATGCTAAGTAAGTCGTGCCTATCTTTAAAAATATCACTGGATGCAGAAAAGTCGAAATTAACCCATTCATGTTGTTTGTGGACAACAACGTTTTTAAACAGCTATTACTTTTGATTGATGCAAGATTTGCTCACAAAAACAAGTAAGGCTAATCAATGTGACTATTGCCTTTTATTTGAGCATTAACAATTACAAGGATCAGCTCTAGAACTGAACTTAATGCAATTAACCTGATTGGATTCCGATGGAGCAATGCTGTCAGGGACAGTTTACGTCGACGAAGGAAAATTAATTTTTCATACATCTTCGTTATGGTGCAATATTGTTGAAAACTGATAAAACTTGTAAATTTAGACTGTCTATGGCTACGTTTTCCAGGAAATTGGACTATTGTAAACATTCTAGGAGCATTGTATTGAGCATTGGAAGTTAAAATTTGAGCAACTTCTAGTACTGTAAGGGAAGCACCTATCTTTATGAAAAAGGTTTTTCGTGTTTCTTGATCTCGCCGTTCTTAAGAAAAAATAGTTTTGAAACTCTATATGCACTAGAAAAAAGTTGGGTATGAAAGGGTTCAATACATTGCACATTGCCTTAATGGGTTCGTTCTGGCCATATTCAGTACGTTGAAAGTCAAGTCTTAAAAAATCTCGCGATCTCAAATATCTAGGGGGCACGTTAAAATTAATCTGTGATTATATATCTGGGGCGTCTATCTTACTAGTTAGACGCTTTCCAATGAAAACAGCTCTAGATATATTTCTTCTTTGGCAAGGGTATATATATATATATATATATATATATATATATATATATATATATATATATATATATATATATATATATATATATATATATATATATATATATATATATATATATATATATATATATATATATATATATATATATATATATATATATATATATATATATATATATATATATATATATATATATATATATATATATATATATATATATATATATATATAGTACCTCCATTGGACATTGATTTGAGAGTGTAACGAATGAACCTAGCTTGTACTGTTTCAATTCTATTGGTCTAAACACCTACCTATGTAAGGGCTCCAGACGATAGCTGACGCTTCGAGAATAGAACGGACAAGAGAGAAGTACAAAATTCGCAAACAGAACGGATCGGTAAATTCTTTTTCGATTCTAATGATGAAACCAAGGTTTCTATTTTCTTGGGATATAATGTTCGAATAATGATCTTTGAAGGTCAGCTGTGAAATCAGCAACACGCCAAGGTTCCTTACAACTGACTGTCTTTCGAGTGATTGTCCTGAAATCGTATAACTCCAAGAGATTGGATTTTTTCTGCGGGTAAATGAGATCACGTAGCATTTGGACACACTGAGAATTAAAAGGTTTCGAGTTCACCAATAATAAAAAGCATCTAAGTGTCGCTTTAGTACGATGCAGTCTTCTATGGAACTTTTTACACAATCTTTTTAAAATGATTCTTAAAATTTAAAGAAAATAATGCGTAAAAAAATTGGTCCAGCTTTAAAAAAGTTCGATTTGTTTCAAATAATTGCAAATTTCATATGTTACATAGCAAAAATGAAATTTGTAATTTTTTTCGGTAAGCTCATTTGAAAACGCAACTTTTTACATTTCTTATAAAAGAAATGTATAGAATTCGCTCAAACTTTCAAGATTTTTTCCGAGGCCCGGAGGGCCGAGTCTTATATACCAATCGACTCAGCTCGACGATTTGGGACAATGTCTGTGTGTGTGTGTGTATGTAACGGACAAATTCTCATTCGTGTTTCTCAGCAATGGCTGAACCGATCTTATCCAAACCAATTTTAAATGAAAGAACTAAAAAACAGTATGAACGCTATTAATTTGTTTTTGATTCTGATGTTTAGTTTCCAAGATATGAATGTTTGAATGCGTAAAAATGGCGTTTTTTGCAGTTTTTTTAAATTATCTGCCAAAATTGACAATATAGATTAACAATTTATATATTTTAAGACAGATTTAACGAATACCTTTCGAACAAGCTATAGATTGTAGAAATCGGACTATTATCAAAAGAGATATTTAACATTAAATTCGGACGAAAGATTTTTATCATTTCCCATTGCCAGAAATATGACCAAAAACATATAATCTATTATTAACGCCAAAACGGCTTATTTTAGGTCAATAGTATCTTCAGAGAATTTAATGGAGGTAATATGGCCTTTCTTTTGGAATTGCGCTTTTGCTGATTAATCCCCCTATGAGTGAGATATTTCCACAAATTTTCTTGGAAGTGATTATATCGAAATGGTGTCTTCAGCAAATTTGTAGCTCTTACTTTTGCGAATAACTTTACTAAAGACTTTAAATATCTATTTTGAATACTTTAAAAGTTATGGCTTGTTGTTTGTTGATTACTCTTTCTCGCCCATTTATTGTTCAATATAGTAATAATCCTTTGAAATAAGCCAAACATTATTTCGATAAAACGAATTTTGTATTTTATTTTACTATCTACAACCGCTAGAAATAATCACCGAACACTTCCAAGTTGTCTGGAAGGAACTTGATAACTTATCAGTACAAAAATGTTCATTTGTGCGAACCTTCTGACTGCAATTTTTCTAACTTATAACCATCGGATCCATCTGGAACATATCGGAAAATGAAAAGCGAAAAAAATAACTCCAAGCAACGGCGTAGCCAAGAGGAGGTTTTGGGGTTTAACACCATACAACACCCCCCCCCCCCCCCCCCCACAACACACAAAAAATATTGGATTGAAGCTGAAAATTTATTGATGCAGACTGATTTAATTCAATATTACAATAACAATTATCTGATCCGTAGATTGATAACCTGTTGTTGTTAACATCATTAGGACTTTTGATAAATTGTCGGAATGGGGTCCTGATATGTAAATGATCTATTGGTCTTGATTTCACAGTTGTCTAATTGCATCAATATCAAATTCCTGCCTGAAAACATTCCATTAGAAAATTCCAGAGTTCTGTAATCAATCATAATCCTCAGATTTCTTTTCAAATTGAACTCGCTTTTGTAGAGATGTACTATAATAAGGGTCTTTATTTAATAGGAAGCGAAGTTAAAATTGATTTAATGTCTATGAAACATAGAACTGCTCACCAAAAAATGCATAACTTTCAACATTTGCTAAAAATGTTTTTGCCTTTCTCATTCACTCTAAAATTCGTCAATCTAATCCCGACCCGGAGAGCCGAGTGTCATATGCCAATCGACTGAGTTCGTCGAGATCGGAAAATGTCTGTGTGTGTATGTGTGTATGTGGAAAAAAATGTGACCTCTGTTTCTCGGAGATGGCTGGACCGATTTGCACAAAGTTAGTCTCAAATGAAAGGTACAACCTTCCCATCGGCTGCTACTGAATTTTTTATTGATTGGACTTCCGGTTCCGGAGTTACGAGTTGAAGAGTGCAATCACACAGCAAATTCCCATATAAACTGAAATGAAAAATTTTCAAAATCAAATTTGTATTTTCGATGCCAAATGACTTTAAAATGCATGAAACATTGAGATGTTTGACAAAAATTGACTTCTTTGGACTTTGGTACATTTTTGCCTTTCTCATATAGAAAGGTTATGCAATCACTCTAAAAATCGTTAATCATACCGGCCCAGAGAGAGTATGCAGTGAGGGGTTGCTACTTTAAAATTAAAACTAATTTAAAATTTCTTAACAAGTTGAAAATTTTCGGCAGGACCTGGACCTCCCGGATCTTTCTCCATGAGCCGCCGCTGGTTTCAAGCGATGTTTCAGTATCACATAGTATCTCAAGATCGTGGCTGTCGATCCATTGTATGTATGTGCAAATCGTACTGAACATGTAATATTCATTTCCACCATTGTATTGAACATAACCAGCCATGGAATCGTAGTCTGGACAAATAAGACAAGCACAATTGCACCACTAGATGGATTAAAACAGGTTTTTATTTTGGGAATGTGTCGAGTTGAGACGAAAACGTAATATGATTAATAACGAGGATAACACTTTCCGAATGTAGAGAGAAATTTATGAAAAATTACGATTTCCATTCGACTCTAGCAGGTTCTGATCGATTTTGATGAGCATTTGATTTTTGTTGTATGACCAATTGTATGTATAGGTCAAATGTTTAAAAACAGTAATTTAAGGTCAAGATAACATCATTTTGAAACCGCCAATTTCGGAGGTTTAGTATCTTCGATGAGTTTTACAAACGTTAAACAGCGCATCATTTGATAAAATAATTTTGACGGTATATCGTCCAAGAAGTATGTATGGTGAATTTTCTCAGGTTAATATTCATGACTACAATAAAGTCTCAACAAATTCGCTAAAGATACGAACCTTGTTACTATTTTCTGGAAAATAATTCTGCATAATTTTAAAACTTCAAAAATTATGGTTTCGGAATTATGCCGTTTGGACAGTAAGATCGATTTTCACCAAACCCCCACCAAACCGAATTTCTGGCTACGCCGCTGACTTCAAGTAAGTAGAAACAAAGTCGTTCTACACTCGTTCACAGAAACTTCTTCGAACGCTGAATATCTATTATAATACATTGACACCCCAATTTTATCAGCCAAATATGAATTGCCAAATATGTTTTTTTTATTGCATCGAACTACAACAATTTTTAGGTAGCTTTCAAGGGGTTATTTTATAGACTTCTTCCAAAATTTGGCGAACCTATTCCAATTCGTATACCGTTTCGTTGCAGATAGAGAAAATACTGAAATTTTCAGCTTTTTTCCTACACAATATTACGAAAGCTTATTAAACAATTTTTCCTAATAAGTTTGTGAAAATTATAAACTATTTGAAATTTTTTAATAGTTTAATTTTTTATTTAACCGTGATTTTTTAATAAATAGTGACCGTCGCTTCACAACGTAGTCTATTTTTCATGGCTTGCGGTGAGCACGATCTCTCGAATTGCTGAAATGAAAATTATGGAATAGAAAATAATTTTTAGTGTTCTTTACAGATTTAACTCGCCGCGCAGATAGCTCTGAATTAGACCCGCTGGTGCCCTAAGACGATTTCGCTAGATTTTCGGAGCACTGTGCACACAGTGCATTAACGCAAGTGACGGAAGGCTATCGAAAAGTTTCGTGAAAATGAAAATTTCAGTAATGATGATGATTTCCCCAAACGGTTCGTTTTCGAGAGGTTTTTATTTGTTCTTTGGCATTAGGATTAGCGATAATAATTCAAATCAAGGATACTACTGAGAAGTCACCTTTAGAAAAAGTCGATGTCGAAGTAAAATTTGGAACTATGCACGCATGCACTTCAGAGATAGCGTGACATCAGGAGCTGCGATTTCATTTCAACGCTTTTTTGTGAAAAGGGCGATACTCACAAATGTAAACATAAGGCTTTTTTCATACATGCGAATGATAAATAAATAACCCCTTTAGGAAAATTCAGTTTTCCCACCACAATTTAGATATTTTATTAACAGAGCATTAACGATAATTCTTGTCCATGGGCCATTTTTTCGCTTTCCCATTGATTTGGTTTGAGATTTCTAGCACTGATGTTGTCCTATGCTGATTTGAGCGATTCTCTGAGTCCTGCCACTATCCCATGTAGTATGTGTTATCAAAAACATCGCGAAACATCAAGTTCTAAATGTTCTCAAACGATATAATATCCGAAGAGAGTGATAAGAGTTATAAGAAATGTCTCATCACACTGTTAGGTGGATTAAAAGCGTTTTTGATTTAATTTTTTCCCCATATATCATCAGTTATCAGTGATTGAAAAATGTTTATTTTTAAAAACTTTTGAAAAGTTCAAAAACTAATAACTTGAAAAAATAGCATATTCAGCAAAACAAAAATTTTTGGAAGAATTAAAATTTTTTCTTGTGAATCTGACGGGGAATGACCCATATATACTACTGAAGGTTGAAAGTATTGTTGAAAATTGTTAAAAAATTTCTATTTCGGATTTAGTTGATTATATCGTACAATTTCTATTATTATTTAATTTAGCAATATGCAATTTTTTTATTCGTTTATTTGACACGGCTTATAGCGGTAGCTTAACGGAGCCTTGAAACTTTCATGTGTTTACAATGTGTAAAGAATAAAAAGAAAAATTGAATCTAATGGTATATGTCACTCGGCTCTCCGGGTTTTGGTTAAAAAGTCAGTTTTCAGAGCAATTGCAATACCTTTCTATTAAGAAAGGCGAAATATATGATTGATTATTCGTTGGATCTCGTGCGCGCAACTTTCTATTGCGCGCGGAGACCTTCTTTCGCGGCGGGAAAACGTTTGTCTGTTCGCCTACTGCGTCATAGCGATCATTTAATTCTCTTCTATCCTTCACATCAATGTCATCATCATTAACAGTGTGTTGGTGCTCGCGATCAGATGTTCTTTCCTGCTTCGTACACTTACAGCTGACCAGTGTTAATTAATGTTGATAAATAGTAGATACCTTCGTAGGTTTTGAGTTTTGTAGTCAAGTGAGAGGGGATAGGTTTTTCGATTCGCATCTTCACCACAAGAACACCGATAGGTGTACCTGGGAAGAAATTTCTCCACGTATCTTAATTACAACTTTATCACTTTCAGCATAACTTCCTTAAGGCTACGCTACGCTTCAGAAGGTATTCCACTTCACGAAAATTCAGTTTTATTGTACAGAATTTATAGTCAACGACTGCGGCGTTCGGTCGGAGCAGAGCTGTTTCGTCAACTTTACACATGATGGCAAGAATAATTGAAATGTTTCCTTTGTTCTCAAGACAGTGCACACTAGATCGAGAGGTTGCTAGTTGTTCACTTCGATCGATTGTACGTTTGACTCAGGCAGAAGTAGAAAATAGACTGGTGTATATAAACACATATAAACACTCAGTAGAGAATTGATTTGTATTACAATACGCCTTTCGCTTGAAACTAGCTTCGCTAAGATCGGTCCAGGCGTTGCTGAGATAATTACATTATTAGTGCTGAGATAATTACATTATTAGTGTATATGCATACAGGCACACACACATACAGACATTGTTTGTCGAGCTGAGTCGATTGATATATGAGACTCGGCCCTCTGGATCTCAAAAAAAGTTTCCAAAATGTGTGCGAATTCTACACATTTCTGTTGTAAGAAATGTAAAAATGTAAAACTTCGATCCTAAAAGATCGGATGCTAAAATATTTGAAAACTTTGTTCGGTGAAGGAAAATGAAATCGTGCGACTAACGAAATATTCGTGCTATACATCAACATTTAGTAAAATAACGAAACATTTCGTTTAAATCACGAAACATAGTCTCATTTTCTACGGTACGATGTACGGTAAAAATTTAAACAAGAAAAAATTTCATTCTACAATTCGTCATGATTTTAGTTCGTGAAATGAACTATTTATAATGCACGAAAATGCTCGGATCCACAGATAAGCATATTCGTAGCAGATTTATGAATGATTTTTAGTATTTAATTTTAATTTGGGGACTTCTCGGAAAAAGTTGTTCATATTACGATAGATGCTCGAAAATATAAGAAAGACTTTCGTATATTTTACCAAACAATTTGTTTGACTAGTGAAGCAAATTCGAAATAAGAACACGAAAGGCGTTTCGTGGTTTTTACGAAAAATTTGCACTAAAAATAAAAATGGTTCCATAGAATTACGAATTATTCATCATTCATCAATATATTTACTAATATATTCTCCCAGTGCAGAGAATTATAAAATTAGTGTTTTTTGCAATGTCCTACTGCATATTTCCAGATCATTATTGTATTAATATAGTATTAGCATTCGCTTCCTGCTCGTATTGTACAAACAAGGTGATGATGAAATTATTTATTGCGTTGTTACTAAATTCATTATTTTATGTTCCCTGTTTTAATTTAATGAGCTTGAATTAACGATAAATGAATTCCAGATTTAAACAAACGAATCAGTGAATGTTTAAAGCCACCTCCCCCTACATGTTTAATGTTTTAAAAAATCAGGATTCAAAACAAAATAAATGCTCGCATTGTCAGTTTAGATTGGTGAATGACACCTCAAAAAAAAAAATAATATTTCGAGCCGATTCTATGCATTTTTTTTTAAAGAAACGTTAAAATATTATTATCTAACAAAGTATCATGAAGTACGCTCGTCTCAATCTACAGCTCAAGCTGAGTGACACTCCCTTCATACTTTCCACGTCCAACTCTTCAGTCAAGTGTATGTCAAATGGTCAATGTCTCTCGGTAGATCAAGCCCACAAGTTGTGACAAATGGTTCATCTATATATGTATGTTATCGGCAGGGCGGCTTACTTCACAAGTAGAGAAAATGTATCACCATCAGAAAACCCTTGCTCGGAAGTATTGGGTGTCCGTGTGTGTGTGGAATCGAAATGGAGACGTTGTCATCGCAGTAAAAGCACTTATCGCCTGGAAAGTGCTTCAATTACAAGAGATTAAAAGCATTTTGATACATTTTGCTTCACACACACTCCCAGGAAGCTGGGAAGTCCGAACAGGGTTCGAAACAGCAGGAGAGCGTTCAGCAGCGTTCAGTGTCAGCCTTGTGTGGATCGGACAGGTCACCATGATAGCAATTAGATATAGCTCGGCTTCTCTGTTTCCGATCAGACCGTTTTGTGTGACGTTTCTACCTAATGTCCCAGCGGGAAGCTGTCAGATTACAAGAGAAAAGTTGGAACGTTCTGGCAGAACGCGACGCTTGTGAAATTGTGTTTCTGCTGTCGTTGATGATGCTTCAAATTTTAATCTACTTAAGACAGTATGAACAGTATTAACAGTATGAACATTACTTGAACAGCAAATAAACTGTAAACGCTTCAAATTGTCATATGTAGTCAATCGGCTTAGCTCCAAAAAAACTGCTTTTTATTTCACGTAAAAAAATGACTTTGGTCGGAATGTTGAAACATTATATCTACTGAGCAGATCCGAATCGAAAAAAGATTTATTATTTTACTTCTATTGTGAGATTCTAAATAAAGTAATTCTAGATAAAAGTAAAATAATTTAAATTCCCAAGACTATCACCTCCGTTAGCACCTACTTCCTAGGTAATTTAGATTGATTCACTCTGATAAAGCATCCGTCTTCAGCACACCTTCCAACATTCTCGGGGAACCGATATATCTTGAAGAATTTTCACCTTGCTCACTAGAAGCACTACACCACCAAACAATGAGAGTCACTTTCGAAGAATGATAAAAAAAAATCAATTTAAAACGCCCATAAATTTTCCATGGAGCCGCCCGGTTCCCAACAATGCCGTCTGTCTAAGATTACAGACCCTGCCAGCCAGAAGCCAACTGATGGCATCCAAATGCTCGGCGGAGGCCTCACCCCCTCCGGATCCAAGCTTTGCCAATCAGATTGAGACATTTATTACCGTTTGGAAAAGTTCTTTCCAGCGAAGATAATCTCGCGGCAGTCGCAGATGGAGCTATGGATTGAGCCACACCGCACCGGAAGAAAATGATGCGGGAGGCAAAGTTGTGAATGGAAAAATCCGTCAAACTGCTTTTCTCTGTTTTTGTTTTTTTCCCCGGCCCGTCCCGGCAAGGCAGCTGCAGGTTAATCTGATGCGATGATATTTTTCAATTTAATTTAGCTTTTGTTGGCTTGCCTGGGGTAGCAGCAGATGACGGGAGAGCTGTTCGATTTAACCTCGAAGTTCGATAAAGATTGGTGAACTTTGGCATTGGCGCTTGATTTGGTGGTGAACTAAGTCAAAGCTAATAACGGAAGAATGAGAGGATTTGGAATCAAAAGTGGATTTTGTATCGGAGAGAATTTGTGTTTTATTTTTAATTATTAGCGAGAAGGGACGTGCGGTGGATGACACTAGGATTCTTGTGTACTACGCAATTAGGTGGAACTAAGTAGGTTTAAAAAATTGTTTTGAGGCATTATTTATCGAATGAATGCATCATTACAATAAAATGCAAACTGGCAAAAAAGAATATTGCTTCGAAGACAGAGTAAAAACTTATCCCCGCCTTTTACTGACAAAGCACTGCACAATGTAATTAAAAGACTAATATTATTGCGAGAAAAAAAATAAAGCACCATTGTGCAAACGAACAGATATACATTTTCGCCTCTTTGCTAGGGGATTACTCCGTTCTGCACGTAAATATAAAACACAACAGCCAGCATTGCAAAAAAAATCATCCCTCATCACTGTAACTCTACACGAAGTGAACCATACTCACCCAGCAGGGTGGCGGCTCATAATACCAGAAGTACCAACCCATCACCAGACAGCAGGACTTTATGTACAATTACACCGTACCGTGTCTGTGTGTAGAATCTCCTATCCCAGGTTACAGGAGTCCATACTAAATATCAATGGTGCGTCCCGTTTCCTAACCTATCGCTTTGTGGAGGTCGCATATTTACACTTTCACTTGTGCGCCCCGGCTACCCCGTGGTGCAACCTGCTGATGGCGAGGATATCCGATTCGATGTTGGGAGTTATTAAAAAGTAAAATTAAATTCTGAAGATGCCTTATCCTTAGAAAGTGTCACATTCTGCCCAACAGTTGCGATGAGTGGATCCCGGTTGATGGAGAGAGGGATACAACCTGTCTCATTGATTATCCTGAAGCAGCAGACGAGACAGGTCTGAGCCGTCGTCTGCATAGTCGTGCCTATGAAGGGAAAAAAGTGTAATTCTTTCCACCAGCAGCCGATGCATGATAGAGAGAAAGAGAGAGAGAGAGTCGATACTTCCTTCCTGATGATAATGACAGCGATTTAGCCATCAGGCGAAATCCGATCCAACCATTCGACCCGTACTCCACCGTACCGTTGATGGTGTGATCCCGGTCCTTCGAACTAGGGCAGCTGTCAAGACGGGAGCAGGGTAAAAAAACGATGGCGAGGAAGGAAACTCAATAAAAGTGCAATCATAATTTCGCAAAATCATTTTCGCTTCAAGAGGTACCGCTAGATGAATTGCAGTCGAGAGAACTATTCCTGCCCAGGCAGTGTACAGAGCAGATGGCCACTTGTGGATTCAGCGGGAATATTGCGCTCCCGATTGGACTGCAGTTCAAATACTGTGCCCTACGTGTTTGAAAATTGATTTGATGCATTTTGCTGGTAGCTCCCGGTTTTTATTGAAAATAATATTCAGAATCGTTTTAAAATTGGTAGATGGGCACGTGAGTCGGATTTTTATTTGAAGATGCCAAGATACATGCTGAAGTCGAAAAATATATTAAAATCGGAATACGAACTTCGGATTATCATTTCATTCAGACATCTAATCTGCAATAACTATATACAGGGATATCGAGAGCCACGCCAGGCCCCGGAATTTTAATTGCTGAAGGACTCTTCTATACATGATTTTTCATATGAATATCGATTAGGGGAATTTTTTAGATGAAACCTTTTTTATATAATTTAATTATTTGGCCCAGGTCATTGCGTTAGCTAAGAGGAGCTATGGGTCTCTTATATATTTACAATAGACATAAATAAAAATAGAAATACGAATATTGGTGGCTGTACGTCAGAACCCCTTGCGTGCAACTTGCCATTACACCTTTTTGTTGAGCGGGGTCATATTTGTTTCCACAGCAACTGTTTGTTGGACATCTCAAATATTTAGTTGTAATTGCAACTTGTTGTACGTTTGAAGTGTTGCATAGATGCTACACAATTTTTGTTTGTTAGATTTAACTCGAACAGAACTCCCACTGATTGTGAAAAAGTAGAACAATAGTATCACTGTCACTCGTATGCACTGCCACGACGTTTGACATACTTATGTTAGGCATAATGGACGTTAGATATAAATTATCAAGGTAATATATAACTTAAAGAAGCTCACTTTTCGACGGTGATGGCTCGTAAGAGCGTGAGTGTTTGATCTTCTAGAATTACGCGGGAACTGGTCAAATTATATCAACATTTTTGTTTGCTGTTTGCACTTGTTCAAGAAAAAGAAGCATATTGAACGCTTAGCTTTTTCTTTTTAGATTTTTCTGTATTTGGGTATGGAAAAATATACTCACTTTGATTAATACTTACATACGTTGTAATTGTCCAAGAAGAAAAAATTGTCCTGAAGAACAGCTCATGAAATGAAGAATGATAATTAGTATCATTACTTATTCAATTAATAATCAAATATTTCTGCTTTTATAATGATTTTCTCCCACATATTCATTTCAATGATTGTAATTTCGGTGCCATCAAAGATATACTGTGACTGTGATGAAATGCTGGAATAAACAAGATGCAATCGCGAACGTAACCTAATACCTTGTCTGCATAAAAATTCTGCAAGTTTTTAAGTTATGTTTGTTCATAGATGAACCAACTTGAAGTTGAAGCCACTAAAAATATGAAAGGTTTTTTATGTTCATTATTGTGTATTACACTAGTTTACAAGAAAAATGAAGCTTCAAGAAAAAGTATTTTTAGACTAATTTTGGGTGACTGAACTCGAAAACATTATTAATTTTTTTGTTCGAAGAAGAGATTTTGTGATTTCCTCAAAAAACTCGTTTTTGAGCACTTTTTGTAGTTTTTAGTTAATATTTCGTGTCAAAATCATTCTGCATATTTAGTAAATATGCAGGTTGAAAGGTGCCGAGATGCCCTTTCTAAAAACATATAATATGTGTCGATCATATGTAAAATTTTTAGCGCTGCAAGCGACCAAAGTTTAAAAAAGTGCATTTTTGACCATTTTTAAAAGTTAAATTTTTAAATGATTTTTGATTATTCGCCCGGCTAGTTTCATTCACTGGCTGTGCCGGCTGCGTGTGTGACGGTGACGGTGGGCTGGAAGCAAGTTTTTTTTTTCAAGTTGGAAAATTGACGAAAAGTTTTAAAAAAAGAAAAATATTTTTTTTTTCTTGCTGTGATCTGCCGAAGAGAGTGGTACAGTGTGAATTGGACGCCACAGTGCGTGCCAAAAGTATTGGAACGGCGAAAAAAGGAATAAATTGCAAAGTGTTTTTTTTGCGCGTTTTATTCATTAAAGGAAACGTAGAAGCGAAAAAAAGGTAGTTGCGATTCTGCTTACCTACAGTGTGTCCCAAAAGTGTGGGAACACTTCGAAAAAGTCGACGTTGAAGGGGCAAATAAGGTAAGATCTTTCCTTTTCTTCACCTTTATTGTCCATTTGGGGTTGGTATCGGGTGACCGTGCCACAGCGTATTCTCCAACGTCTGGTGGCGTGATTCAAAATGGCGGCCGCTAGTAGCGGTGACCCGGGAGGGTCGCGAACGAGAAGACTACCAGAGTACATGGACCCTACGAACAAATTCGGCGAATTGACGTTCCTGCAGTTAACCGGCAAAGACGGTGTACCATTGCCTAGAAACCCGTTCATCATCGGTAAATCGGTAGAGGTTGTCGCTGGAGGTCCAATCGAAGGTGCGAATACCGAAGCTCAAGGGACACGGTATACCCTTCGAGTTCGGAATCCTGCCCAAGTTGCTAAGTTGCAGAAAATGACCCAGCTCATTAACGGCACTGAAGTAGTGGTCGAAGCTCATCCGAATCTGAACGTAAGCAGATGCGTAATTTCCTGCTACGATCTGATTCAGATGGAAGAGAAGGATGTTTTACAAGAAATTATAAGCCAGGGAGTGATTCGTGTACAGCGAATTACAAGAAAGGAAGCTGAGAAGAGAGTGAATACGCCAGCGCTAATCTTGACCTTCTGTAAAACCACATACCCGGAATACATAAAGATCGGTTTGCTTCACGTTCCTACTCGCCCATACTTCCCGAACCCGATGCTTTGTTACGGATGCTTCAACTACGGCCATACACGCGTTCGATGTCCTGGTCCTCAGCGATGCTTTAATTGCTCGAAAGAACAACACGGCGAAGAAAAATGTAAAGAAACTGCGTACTGTCGGAATTGTGAAGGCGATCACCAACCAACAAGCCGCGAATGTCCTGTGTATAAAAAAGAAATGGAGGTCATAAAAATAAAAATCCGCGACAATCTAACATTCCCGGAAGCACGCAAACGAGCGGAACATCTAAGTAAAGGCAGCTATGCTCAGGCCACAGCACAACCGAATGAGATTCTTAGCAAGCTGAAAGAGTTGGAACTGGCAATGAAGAAGAAGGACGAAACGATCGCAAAACTTCTGGCGGAGACCAAACGAAAAGACGAAAAAATCGAACAAATGTTGGCGTACATCCATCAGATGAAACAACAGTCCGCCAGCCAAGAAAAACCGCAGCACAGCAAAGAACAGAAGCAAATGAACCAGGCAATCGGGCCCGTAACGCGATCAAGGAACAACTCACCAGCGATAAATACGGATTCGAAACGAGGAAGATCGCAGAAGCAACACACCCAGTCCAGCAAACCAACGACAACCTCACCGGATAACTTTAGCCCGCCACCAAAAAGAACCGCTACCACTACCACCAACGAAACGATGGAATATTCAGACGATGAAATTGAGATTACCGAGACGCCTCCTAGCCAGCCTCTTCGATAATTCTCATTTTCATCAACGTTTGGATACCAACGACAACCCACGCACGAATACTGACTACGAGATAAATCGGTTTGGAAGAGAGGAAAGTGTAGTACTCCTTCCAACGCAAGCACAGCAGGATGAAGGAACTATCCGGGCCGTCATACCCCAACCCGTTGATAGTGAATTCACCTCTGTGGCCGATAGGAACACCGATTTCACCACTACAATATGCGAACCAGCCAACAAAAAAATCCCAGTCGACGAACAAAAGGAGATCAACAAAACTACACAAAGTCTATCCCCAGTGCCGACCGCAGTCGGTGTTCGTGAGCATAATAGTGTAGTTTGTACGACAGCGGTTGGCACTGTGGGGCTGGACCTTCCTCAGGTCAGTTCCGAAGTTGTCAATCCCCTTGCAGGTACTGCTTGTTCTGATGTTCTTCCAGGTTTGACTGACAACATCGACGACACGCTCCTTCCACATCACCACTCGCTGTCGCCCGAAGAAGGTCCATCGAGATATCCGTTTCGAGTTGGAACAGCTGTCACCACAACAGTAGCGTCGAAGCAGACAACGAAAACTACACAAAGTCTTTCCCCAGTGCCGGTCGCTGTCGGCAATTCTGGAAGTAATCGTGTAGTAGTTTCGACAGCGGCTGGCACTGTGGGGCTAGACGTCCCACAGGTCAGTCCTATTCCACCTCGCTTACGAACGGATTCTGTTGCGGTTTATCCCGTTACAGATGTGACCAGCACGCATCGAACAAGTAACCGGTTTGGGGAAGAAGAGAAGAAAGTAGCTTCCCCACTTCATCATGAAGGGATCGACCGGGGGGAAGAGGACTGTCCCTACCTCCCGGATATACAGTCCTCGCAATTCTCCTCCTGGCTTTCCGCCGGTGAAGACACACCACAACAGCAGTTCCAGAACACCGATCTCCCAACCACGTCGAGGAACCCTGTCGGCGAGCCAATACGATCTCGTAGACGTTCGCCATCAACATCGTCGTCGTCAGCGACAATCACCACTCGCATCAGCAAAAGTTTCGCACTGCAGTGGAACATTCGGGGCCTGCGCTCTAATATCGATGAACTTAAGCAGCTGATCGCCCAGCACGAGCCAAAACTGATAGCGCTACAAGAAACAAAAGTGGACAACCGAGTAGTTCCAGCAGATTTCATCGGTAACAACTATACCCTGCTGCTGAAAACTGGTAGCTGTCGATACTGGCAACAAGGAGTAGGTCTTGCCATTCGGGATGGTGTACCCTTCGAACGAATCGATGTCGACGACAATATACAGGCAATCGCAGTTCGGATCCAACTGCCACAACAAATGACGGTGGTATCGATCTACGTCCCTCCCAATACTCAACAGTGTCAAGAACAGCTGGGTGACTTCCTCGAAACGCTTCCACGTCCAGTGCTGGTACTAGGCGACTTTAACGCGCATCATATTTGCTGGGGTTCTACGAAATCTACCGCACTAGGCCACTTCATCGCCGAAAAAACGCTATCGGAACGATTACTCATCCTCAACGACGGATCGCACACTCGGATTGATCCAGCTACCGGTATTACTTCGGCTATTGACCTCTCGATCTGCTCAGAATCGGTGGCTTCGAAATTTGTTTGGCGAACACTTCCGGACACCCACAGCAGTGATCACTTTCCCATTCTGGTTTCCATTCCCGGACTGTCGACTATCCCAACGAAAAGACAGAAATGGATTTACGACCAAGCAGATTGGACAACCTACGAGCGATTGACCGCCAACGCTATTCGACCGGGCGTCGAAATATCAATCGACTGTTTCGTTGACCGGTTGATTAGAGCAGCAAACACCGCGATACCTCGCACTACCGGCAGAGTCGGTCCCAAAGCGGTTCCGTGGTGGTGTCCGGAGGTGAAAACAGCTATCAAAAATCGGAGAAAGGCACTTAGAGCATTGAAGCGTATACCAGCAGAGGACCCACGAAAAGCGGATGCACTGAAAAGCTTCCAGGAATCACGGGCAGCAGCAAGAAAGTCTATCCATGACGCCAAGAAAAAATCATGGGAAGACTTCGTCGCGAAGATATCTCCAAGTTCCACTACGTCGGAGATGTGGCAGACAGTGAACACGTTGAGAGGGAAACGCCAACACCGCCCAACTGTCATCAAACGGTCCAGTGGTTACACGGATAAGCCAGAAGAAATAGCTGAAGAACTGGCGCAACACTACAGCGAAAGATCCGCAACCTCCAGCTATTCGTCGTTGTTCCAGAGGGAGAAAGAAAAGGCCGAACGAAACCGCATAAACTTCTCGCCAGATAGCGATGATATCTACAATTCGGACTTCACCCTGAATGAATTGCTGTGGGCACTCGACAGAGGAAGAAGTGGCTCTTCAGGACCGGACTGCATCGGCTATCCAATGCTTCAGCGACTGCCATTGTCTGTGAAAACTGCCATGTTGGAACTTTTCAACAGAATATGGCGCAGTGGCGTATTCCCACCCTGTTGGCGAACCGGAATCATCGTTCCAATTCCAAAGCCAAGCTCGGATGACGCGGGTCCAGCTGCATTCCGTCCAATCACGTTAACTAGTTGCATGGCGAAGGTGTTCGAGCGAATTGTCAACCGACGGTTAACCACCGAACTAGAGTCGAACGGGCGTCTCGACAAACGACAACATGCCTTCAGATCTGGTCGGGGTACTGACACATACTTTGCGGAGCTGGAGAAGTCATTACCCGACCGTGACGAGCACTGTCTGATAGCGTCGCTAGACTTGGCCAAGGCGTACGACACCACTTGGAGATATGGCATCCTACGAACACTGCAGAAATGGCAAATACGCGGAAGGATGATAAACATTGTCAACAGTTTTCTGGCAGAGAGAACGTTCCAGGTCAACGTAGAGGGGCATTTGTCGCCAGCACATCCGCTGGAAAATGGTGTGCCGCAGGGCTCAGTGCTCTCTGTTACACTATTTCTCGTGGCTATCCAACCCATCTTCCGCGTGGTTCCGAACTCTGTACAAGTGTTGCTGTACGCCGATGATATTCTGCTTCTTGTGTGGGGAAAGAAAGAACAGTCGCTCCTTCGGAAACTTCAGGCCGCAGTAAAAGCCGTCGATAAATGGTCGAGAAGTGTTGGATTTACGATATCTGCAACGAAATCCAGCATCTTCTATTGCAGCCCTAACGTGCGCCGTGAACCCATGCAGGCGATAAAGGTAGATGGTGTAGCCGTTCCGACACAAACGCTGCTGAGAACTCTCGGTGTCACTCTCGACCGATCACTCAATTTTAAAGCGCATTGTAAAATGACGAAGAAGACGTGTGAATCCAGGCTGCGTATCTTGAAGATGATCGGTGCCAAGCTACTCCGTGGTCAACGCACTTCTTTACTGCAAATCGGGTCCGCAATTGTTACCTCGCGACTCCTCTACGGTATGGGACTTGTAAGCAGAGGAGGAGATGCCGTCATCCAAACGCTCGCTCCTACATACAACAGGATGGTAAGGTTTGCATCCGGTGCATACGTCACGAGCCCAATCGTAGCCATTATGGCAGAAGCTGGAACCCTACCATTCGACCTACTCGTTCTTCAAAATATAGCCAGATTGGCCATCCATACGTTGGGAAAAAGCAAGGATAATGCCGATCTCCCTCTGGTACATCGAGCATCCGAACGTCTGACAGAGGTGATCGGAATCCCTCTTCCAGATATTTGCACTCGTACACGTTTAGCTGCACGAAGATGGCACGAACCCAAGCCCCAGATCGTGTGGGACATAAAGAGACGTGTGAAAGCTGGAGACCCCCAGGAAATTGTTCGGCCTGCTTTTCAGGAGCTCCTAGCAGGTCGTTTCAACAGTTCAACTATCGTCTACACGGATGGCTCGAAAGATGACGATGCAGTAGGTGCGGGAGTGTATGGAGAATACTTCCAACAATCGGTTGGTCTTCCCTCGCCATGCAGCGTCTTCTCGGCAGAAGCGTTTGCAATCAAAACAGCGCTAGCAACACATAACACGGTCAGTGATTTGGTGATTATGTCTGACTCGGCCAGTTGCTTATCGGCATTAGAAGCTGGCACATCGCAACACCCGTGGATTCAGCAGATTGAAAACATGTTACGAGGCCGTCCAATCAAGCTGTGCTGGATCCCGGGTCATGCTGGTATCCATGGCAACGAAGAGGCAGACCGCCTCGCAGGAGAAGCCAGGGGTAGTGCCCCCTTGCAAATAGCCGTTCCGGGAGCAGACGCGAACAACCAAATGAAAACAGCTATCCGAAATCAGTGGTGCCGTCGATGGTCAGCGTCCACTGAAGTAGAACTTCGCGAAGTTAAATTCGACACAGGGAAGTGGACTGACCGCGAGAATTCGGCTGAACAGCGAGTGCTTACCCGGCTTCGAATAGGGCATACCCGGCTAACACACGACTTTCTGCTAAATAAAACCTCACCACCAGTGTGCGACTGCTGTGGGATCATTGTAGATGTCCGCCATGTTATCCTCCACTGCAGAAAGTACGACGACGTTAGAAGGAAGCACGACATCGAGTCGACTAGTCTGCGAGCGGCTCTGTGCAACGACAGGAAAAATGAGGAGAGTATGGTAAAATTCCTGAAGGAAACTAACTTGTTCAATATGTTGTAACTTGTATTTTGAATTGTAACTGATAACTGACAACCGCATTGAAACATTTTCCAGGTAAAATATTTTTCTTTCGACACGAATGCACCACTTCTTGGTGTAAAGTGTCGTTAATAAACAACAACAACAACAACAAATTATTATTATTATTATTATTATTATTATTATTATTATTATTATTATTATTATTATTATTATTATTATTATTATTATTATTATTATTATTATTATTATTATTATTATTATTATTATTATTATTATTATTATTATTATTATTATTATTATTATTATTATTATTATTATTATTATTATTATTATTATTATTATTATTATTATTATTATTATTATTATCAATCTGAGTTGGAAACACCGTTCCGTACGGTATCAACAACGCGCATACGGGAATTAAACACAGTGTTTTTTCAGTGTTTTTCGCGCTATCCGCGGTCTAGTTGCTGACAAATAGCTGAGTGAAGTGATTCTCCAGTGATTAAAGTTGAAAGAATTGTGAAAATCGGTGAAGAAACGGCTAAATTAAGTGGTTTTTAGTTTTTACCCACGCGGTACTAAGGCATAAATAAACAGCCATCGCAGTGCTACCTACTGGGCCGACCGGCCCGTGTCATTCACTCGCTGTGGATGCCGGTCGCGTGTGTGACGGTGTGCTGAACGGGGGATATTTTTGAAGCCGTAAAAAAGTGAAAAGTTTTTAAAAAATATTGAATTTTTTTTTTTACGTTGGATTTGGTGGTATTTGAGATACCAATATAGTGTGTATCAATATTAGTACGGTACAGTGCGTGTCAAAAGTGTTGGAACGGCACAAAAATCAAAATCGTCAAAGTGCGTTTTTCTTGCTCGTATTACTATCTAGTGGCTGCGTAGAAGCTAGTAAGCGAGCAGATTCATCACTGCGCACCTACAGTGTGTCCCAAAATTGTGGGAACACTCGTAAACCGTCGACGTTGAGGGGGCAATTAAGGTAGGATCTTTCTTTTTTTGCCTTTTTGTCTATTTGGGGGTGGTATCGGGTGACCGTGCCAAAGAGTATTTTCCAACGTCTGGTGGTGTAATCCAAGATGGCGGCCGCTAGTAGCGGTGATCCGGGTGGGTCGAGAACGAGAAGACTACCAGAGTACATGGACCCAACGAACAAATTTGGTGAACTGACATTCCTGCAGCTGACAGGTAAAGACGGTGTACCATTGCCAAGAAACCCGTTTATCATTGGGAAATCGGTTGAGGTTGCCGCTGGAGGTCCAATTGAAGGTGCGAATACCGAAGCTCAGGGGACACGGTATACCCTTCGAGTTCGGAACCCAGCCCAAGTTGCCAAACTTACGAAAATGACCAAGCTCATGGACGGTACTGATGTTGTGGTTGAATCCCATCCGAATCTGAACGTAAGCAGATGCGTAATTTCCTGCTACGATCTGATTCACTTGGAAGAAAAGGAAGTCTTACAAGAAATTCTAAGCCAGGGAGTGATTCGTGTGCAGCGAATTACACGTAAAGAAGCCGAAAACAGAGTGAATACGCCAGCACTCATCTTGACTTTCTGCAAGACCACATACCCGGAATACATGAAGATCGGTTTGCTTCGCGTCCCAACTCGCCCGTACTTCCCAAACCCGATGCTCTGCTATGGTTGCTTTAAATACGGCCATACGCGTGTTCGCTGTCCTGGCCCGCAACGTTGTCCTAACTGCTCTGGAGAACATCAAAGCGAAGAAAAATGTCGAGCACCCCAGTTTTGTCTAAATTGTAAAGGAGATCACCAACCAACAAGCCGCCAATGTCCAAATTACAAAAAGGAAGTAGAGGTTATAAAAATAAAAATCCGCGACAATTTGACATTCCCGGAAGCGCGCAAACGAGCTGAACAGCAAAATCTAGGAAGTTACGCCCAGGCTGCAGCGCAATCAAATGAGATCCTGAATAAATTGAAAGAACTGGAGCAGACAATGAAGAAGAAGGATGAGCAGATCGTTAAGCTTCTGGCAGAGAACAAACGCAAGGACGAGAAAATTGAGCAAATGATGGCGTACATCAAACAACATTCCGCCAGCCAAGAAAAACCACAGCACAGTAAAGAACAAAAACCAACGAATCAAACTGTCGGGCCAATAACACGATCCAGGAACAACTCACCAGCGATAAATACGGACTCAAAACGAGGAAGACCACAGAAACAACAAACCCCGTTCAGCAAACCAACGGCAACCTCACCGGATAACCTAAGCCCACCACCAAAAAAACCGCTGCCACTACCACCAACGAAACTATGGAATATTCAGACGATGAAATTGAGATTACCGAGACGCCTCCTAGCCAGCCTCTTCGATAATTCTCATTTTCATCAACGTTTGGATACCAACGACAACCAACGCACGAATACTGACCACGAGATAGATCGGTTTGGAAGAGAGGAAAGTGTAGTACTCCTTCCAACGCAAGCACAGCAGGATGAAGGAACTATCCGGGCCGTCATACCCCAACCCGTTGATAGTGAATTCACCTCTGTGGCCGATAGGAACACCGATTTCACCACTACAGCTTGTAAACCAGCAGACCAAAAACCCACGATCGACGAACAGAAGGAGATCAGCAGAACTACACAAAGTCTATCCCCAGTGCCGACCGCAGTCGGTGTTCGTGAGCATAATAGTGTAGTTTGTACGACAGCGGTTGGCACTGTGGGGCTGGACCTTCCTCAGGTCAGTTCCGAAATTGTCAATCCCCTTGCAGGTACTGCTTGTTCTGATGTTCTTCCAGGTGACACGCTCCTTCCACATCACCACACGCTGTCGCCCGGAGAAGGTCCATCGAGATATTCGTTTCGGGATGGAACAGCTGCCAACACAACAGTAGCGTCGAAGCAAACATCGAAAACTACACAAAGTCTTTCCCCAGTGCCGGTCGCTGTCGGCAATTCTGGAAGTAATCGTGTAGTAGTTTCGACAGCGGCTGGCACTGTGGGGCTAGACGTCCCACAGGTCAGTCCTATTCCACCTCGCTTACGAACGGATTCTGTTGCGTTTTATCCTGTTACAGATGTGAACAGCACGAATCGAACGAGTAACCGGTTTGGGGAAGAAGAGAAGAAAGTAGCTTCCCCACTTCATCATGAAGGGATCGACCGGGGGGAAGAGGACTGTCCCTACCTCCCGGATATACAGTCCTCGCAATTCTCCTCCTGGCTTTCCGCCGGTGAAGGCACATCACAACAGCAGTTCCAGAACACCGATCTCCCAACCACGTCGAGGAACCCTGTCGGCGAGCCAATACGATCTCGTAGACGTTCGCCATCAACATCGTCGTCGTCAGCGACAATCACCACTCGCAACAGCAAAAGTTTCGCACTGCAGTGGAACATTCGGGGTCTGCGCTGCAATATCAGTGACCTTAAGCAGCTGATCGCCCAATACGAACCGAGCTTGATAGCGTTACAAGAAACAAAGCTGGACAACCGAGTGATCTCAGCAGATTTCGTCGGTAACAACTACACTCTACTACTTGAGACTGGGAGTCGCCGATACTGGCAACAAGGGGTAGGGCTCGCCATTCGGGATGGTGTACCCTTCGAGAGACTTGAGGTCGGCGGCAATATTCAAGCAATCGCTGTTCGGATACAACTGCCACATCAAATGACGGTGGTGTCGATCTACGTCCCTCCCAGTACTCAACAATGTCAAGAGCAGCTGGGAGAATTCTTTGAGCAGCTCCCACGTCCGGTACTTGTACTGGGCGACTTCAACGCGCACCATATCTGCTGGGGTTCCAATAAATCTACTGCACTAGGCTACTTTATCGCCGAGAAAACATTGTCGGAAAGACTAGTCATTCTCAATGACGGATCACATACCCGGATTGATCCAGCTACCGGTGTCACTTCAGCTATTGACCTCTCTATCTGTTCTGAAACTGTAGCCTCGAAATTTATTTGGCGAACTCTCCCGGACACCCATAATAGTGACCATTTTCCAATTCTCGTTTCCACTCCCGGACTGTCACATACTCCAACGAAAAGACAGAAATGGATCTACGACCAAGCGGATTGGACAACTTTCGAACATCTAACCGCCAGCGCTATTCGACCGGGTGCCGAAATATCAATTGACTGTTTCGTTGACCGTTTGATTAAAGCAGCAAACACTGCGATACCCCGCACAACCGGTAGAGTCGGTCCAAAAGCGGTTCCGTGGTGGTGTCCGGAGGTTAAAGCGGCCATCAAAACGAGAAGAAAAACACTGAGAGCACTAAGGCGTATTCAAGCAGAAGACCCACGGAAAGCCGATGCACTAAAACACTTCCAAGAGGCGCGTGCAGCTGCACGAAAGTCGATCCATGATGCCAAACAGCGATCATGGGAGGAATTCGTCACGAAGATATCTCCGAGTTCCACTGCGACGGAGATGTGGCAGACAGTGAACAGGTTGAGAGGGAAACGTCAGCATCGACCAACTGTCATCAAGCGATCTAGCGGCTACACGGATAAGGCTGAAGAAGTAGCTGAAGAACTGGCACAACATTACAGCGAACGATCCGCCACCTCCAGCTACTCGCCATTGTTCCAAAGAGAGAAGGAAAAGGCCGAACGAAACCGCGTGAATTTCTCGCCAGATACCGACGATACTTACAACACAGACTTCACTCTGAACGAGCTGCTTTGGGCACTCGATAGAGGACGAAGTGGCTCTTCAGGCCCGGACTGCATCGGTTATCCAATGCTTCAGCGACTGCCGTTGTCGGTGAAAACTGCCATGTTGGAACTATTCAATAGAATATGGCGTAGTGGCGTGTTTCCACCCTGTTGGCGAACTGGAATCATCGTACCAATTCCCAAGTCAAACTCGAATGACGCGGGTCCAGCTGCATTCCGTCCAATAACCCTAACGAGCTGTATGGCGAAGGTTTTCGAGCGAATAGTCAACCGACGGCTGACCACCGAACTAGAGGCGAACGGGCATCTCGACAAACGACAACATGCCTTCAGGTCCGGTCGGGGCACTGACACATATTTTGCGGAGTTGGAGAGGTCATTACCCGACCGTGACGAGCACTGTCTGATAGCGTCGCTTGACTTGTCCAAGGCTTACGATACCACGTGGAGGTATGGCATACTACGAACACTAAAGAAATGGCACATACGCGGTAGAATGATCAACGTGTTGAACAGCTTCCTGACAGAAAGATCGTTCCAGGTTAATGTAGAGGGTTACTTATCGCCAGCGCATCCGCTGGAAAACGGTGTGCCACAAGGCTCAGTGCTCTCGGTTACGCTGTTTCTCGTGGCCATTCAACCCATCTTTCGCGTGGTTCCGAACACTGTGAAGATCTTGTTGTACGCCGACGATATCCTACTCGTAGTTTGGGGGAAGAAAGACCAGCCGCTTTATCGAAAGCTTCAGTCAGCAGTAAAAGCCGTCCATGAATGGGCAAGAAGTGTTGGATTTACGATATCTGCAACAAAATCCAGCACCTTCTATTGTAGCCCTAATGCCCGTCGTGCACCCAGTCAAGCAATCACGATAGATCGAGTTGCTATACCGACAGAAACACGCCTGAAAATTCTCGGCGTTACCCTCGATCGATCACTCAACTTCGCAGCGCACTGCAAATTGACGAAGAAGGCATGCGAATCTAGGCTGCGCATCCTGAAGATGATCGGTGCCAAACTTCCCCGTGGTCAACGCTCATCTTTACTGCGAATTGGATCCGCAATTATTACTTCGCGACTTTTGTACGGTATAGGAATCGTTAGTAGGGGTGGAGATGCTGTCATCAAAACCCTGGCACCCGCATACAACAAGATGATCAGATATGCATCTGGAGCATACGTCACCAGTCCGATCATAGCCATTATGGCTGAAGCAGGTACTCTACCGTTAGATCTTCTCATTCTCCAAACTGTAGCCCAATTAGCCATCAGAATGTTGGGAAACAGCAGGGAGAATGCTGACCTTCCCCTGGTTTGCCGAGCTTCCGAACGTTTGACAGAAATAGTCGGAACTGCTCTCCCAAACATCTACACCCGAACGCGACTATCTGATCGAAAGTGGTACGACCGCACAGCCCAGATCCTTTGGGAAATCAAGAAGCGCGTAAAAGCTGGAGACCCCTCGGGTATTGTTCGTCCAGTTGTTCAAGAGCTCCTGACAAATCATCTCAGCCGTTCAACAATCGTCTACACAGATGGCTCGAAAGACGATACCGCAGTAGGCGCCGGAGTTTTTGGAGAACACTTCCAACAGTCACTTGGTCTTCCACAGCAATGCAGTGTCTTCTCGGCAGAGGCATTCGCAATAAAAACAGCGCTAACAACATTCAACACGGTCAGCGACTTAGTAATAATGTCCGATTCGGCCAGCTGTTTATCGGCAATCGAAGCCGGCACATCCCAGCACCCGTGGATCCAGGAAATTGAAAACCTGCTACGAAATCGTTCAATCAAGCTTTGCTGGATTCCAGGTCACGCTGGCATCCGCGGCAACGAGGAGGCAGACAGACTCGCTGGAGAAGCGAGGAACATTGCTCCGTTAGCTATATCTGTTCCGGGGGCAGACGCCGTCAAGCATATAAAAACAGCTATCCGAAACCAATGGTACCGTCGGTGGTCAGCGTCCACTGAAGTAAAACTTCGTGAAGTTAAATTCGACACAGTGAAGTGGACTGACCGCGAGAATTCGGCCGAACAGCGAGTTCTTACCCGGCTTCGAATAGGGCATACTCGGCTAACACACGACTTTCTGCTAAAGAAAACTTCACCACCAGTGTGCGACTGCTGTGGGATCGTTGTAGATGTCCGCCATGTGATCCTCCACTGCAGAAAGTACGACGACGTTAGAAGGAAGCACGACATCGAGTCGACTAGTCTGCGAGCGGCTCTGCGCAACGACAGGAAAAATGAGGAGAGTATGATAAAATTCCTCAGGGAAACTAACTTGTTTAAAATGTTGTAACTTTATACTTTGAATTGTAAATGATAACTGACAACTGCATTGAAAATTTTTTTCAGGTTAAATATTTTTCTTTCGACACGAATGCACCACTTCTTGGTGTAAAGTGTCGTTAATAAACAACAACAACAACAACAACAACATTATTATTATTATTATTATTATTATTATTATTATTATTATTATTATTATTATTATTATTATTATTATTATTATTATTATTATTATTATTATTATTATTATTATTATTATTATTATTATTATTATTATTATTATTCATCTGAGTTGGAAACACCGTTCCGTACGGTACATACAACGCGCATTCGCAAATTTCTCACGGTGTTTTTTCGGAGTTTTTCGCGATATTCGCGGTCTATTTTTCGACGAAAACACGAAAGAAGTGCTTCTCTAGTGGTGAACAGTGAAAGTTTGGTGAAAATCGGTTCAGAAACGGCTGAAAAAAGTGAATTTTAGTTTTGCCCACGCGGTGCAATAGGTAAACAAACAGCCATCGCTGTGCCTACCCGCGTGGTTACCGGGCCGATTTTGCATTCACTCGCTGGTGGAGTGTGACGGTGTGCTGAACGGGCGATATTTTTCGAGTCGCAAAAAGCGTGAAAAGTTTTTTGAAAATTGTTGATTTTTTTTTTGACGTTGGATTTGGTGGTATTTGAGATACCAGTACAGTGTATACCGATATTTGTACGGTACAGTGCGGGCCAAAAGTGTATGAACGGCAAAAAATAAAAATTGGAAAAGTGCGTTTTTCTTGCTTGTTTTGCTATTTAGAGGCTGTGTAGAAGCAAGCAAGCGAACAGATTCACCACTGCGCATCTACAGTGTGTCCCAAAATTGTGGGAACGCTTCGAAAAAGTCGACGTTGAAGGGGCAAATAAGGTAAGATCTTTCCTTTTCTTCACCTTTTTTGTCCATTTGGGGTTGGTATCGGGTGACCGTGCCACATAGCAGTTTCCAACGTCTGGTGGCGTAATCCAAGATGGCGGCCGCTAGTAGCGGTGATCCGGGAGGGTCAAGTCAAAGAAGATTGCCGGTATACATGGATCCGACGAACAAATTCGGCGAATTGACGTTCCTGCAGCTGACAGGCAAAGACGGTGTACCTTTGCCAAGAAACCCGTTCGTCATTGGTAAATCGGTGGAGGTTGTCGCTGGAGGCCCAATTGAAGGTGCGAATACCGAAGCTCAAGGGACACGGTATACCCTTCGAGTTCGGAACCCAGTCCAAGTTACTAAATTAATGAAGATGACCAAGCTTATTGACGGTACTGATGTTGTGGTTGAATCCCATCCGAATCTGAACGTAAGCAGATGCGTAATTTCCTGCTACGATCTGATTCACCTTGAAGAAAAGGAGGTTTTGCAAGAAATTATAAGCCAGGGTGTGATTCGTGTACAGCGAATTACACGAAAGGAAGAGGAGAAAAGAGTGAATACGCCAGCGCTTATCTTGACCCTCTACAAGACCACATACCCGGAATACATGAAGATCGGTTTGCTTCGCGTCCCTACCCGCCCGTACTTCCCAAACCCGATGCTTTGTTATGGTTGCTTCAAATACGGCCATACTCGTGTTCGCTGTCCTGGCCCGCAACGTTGTCCTAATTGCTCTGGAGAACATCAAGGTGAAGAAAAATGTCGAGCAGCTCAGTTCTGTCTAAATTGTAAAGGTGATCACCAACCAACAAGCCGCCAATGTCCAAATTACAAAAAGGAAGCAGAGGTCATAAAAATAAAAATCCGCGACAATTTGACATTCCCGGAAGCGCGCAGACGAGCTGAACAGCAAAATCTTGGAAGTTACGCCCAAGCCGCAGCGCAACCGAGCGAAATTCTTAATAAACTAAAAGAGCTGGAGCTGACAATGAAGAGGAAGGATGAGCAGATCGCAAAACTTCTGGCGGAGGCCAAAAGAAAGGATGAAAAAATCGAACAAATGATAGCGTACATACACCAGATGAAACAACAGTCCGCTAGTCAAGAAAAACCACAGCAAAGTAAAGAACAAAAACCAACGAACCAGACAGCCGGGCCAATAACAAGATCAAGGAACAACTCACCAGCGACTAACACGGACTCGAAGCGAGGAAGACCACAGAAACAACACACCCCGTTCAGCAAACCCACGACAACCCCACCGGATAACTTGAGCCCACCACCAAAAAGAACCGCTACCACTACCACCAACGAAACCATGGATTATTCAGACGATGAAATTGAGATTACCGAGAAGCCTCCTAGCCAGCCTCTTCGATAATTTTCATTTTCAACAACGTTTGGATACCAACGACAACCCACGCACGAATACTGACCACGAGATAGATCGGTTTGGAAGAGAGGAAAGTGTAGTACTCCTTCCAACGCAAGCACAGCAGGATGAAGGAACTATCCGGGCCGTCATACCCCAACCCGTTGATAGTGAATTCACCTCTGTGGCCGATAGGAACACCGATTTCACCACTACAACTTGTAAACCAGCAGACCAAAAACCCACGATCGACGAACAGAAGGAGATCAGCAGAACTACACAAAGTCTATCCCCAGTGCCGACCGCAGTCGGTTTTCGTGAGCATAATAGTGTAGTTTGTACGACAGCGGTTGGCACTGTGGGGCTGGACCTTCCTCAGGTCAGTTCCGAAATTGTCAATCCCCTTGCAGGTACTGCTTGTTCTGATGTTCTTCCAGGTTTGACTGACAACATCGACGACACGCTCCTTCCACATCACCACTCGCTGTCGCCCGGAGAAGGTCCATCGAGATATCCGTTTCGAGATGGAACAGCTGTCACCACAACAGTAGCGTCGAAGCAGACAACGAAAACTACACAAAGTCTTTCCCCAGTGCCGGTCGCTGTCGGCAATTCTGGAAGTAATCGTGTAGTAGTTTCGACAGCGGCTGGCACTGTGGGGCTAGACGTCCCACAGGTCAGCCCTATTCCACCTCGCTCACGAACGGATTCTGTTGCGGTTTATCCCGTTACAGATATGACCAGCACGCATCGAACGAGTAACCGGTTTGGGGAAGAAGAGAAGAAAGTAGCCTCCCCACTTCATCATGAAGGGATCGACCGGGGGGAAGAGGACTGTCCCTACTTCCCAGATATACAGTCCTCGCAATTCTCCTCCTGGCTTTCCACCGGCGAAGATACACCGCAACAACAGCAGAAGCATCAGAACACCGATATCCCGGTTGAAATCAGCGCAACCACGTCCCAGTACCAACGAAGCACACCGGCGAGAACCCGCAGGCAATCACCTTCGCCATCAACATCGTCTTCGTCAGCGACTTTCGCCAATCGAGACAGCAGATGCTTCGCCCTTCAATGGAACATTCGGGGCCTGCGAACCAACATCAGCGAGCTTAAACAGCTGATCTGCGAGTACGGACCGAGCCTGATAGCGCTTCAGGAAACAAAAGTTGACAACCGAGTAGTCGCAGCAGATTTCATCGGCAACAACTACACTCTTTTGCTGAAAACTGGGAGTTGTCGATACTGGCAACAAGGAGTAGGTCTTGCCATTCGGGATGGTGTTCCATTCGAACGAATTGATATCGACGACAGTATACAAGCTATCGCAGTTCGGATCCAACTGCCACAGCAAATGACGGTGGTGTCGATCTACGTCCCTCCCAATACTCAACAGTGCCAAGAACAGCTGGGTGACTTCCTCGAAAAGCTTCCACGTCCAGTGCTGGTACTAGGCGACTTTAACGCGCACCATATTTGCTGGGGTTCTACGAAATCTACCTCACTAGGCCACTTCATCGCCGAAAAAACGCTATCGGAACGATTACTCATCCTCAACGACGGCTCGCACACTCGGATTGACCCAGCTACCGGTATCACTTCGGCTATTGACCTCTCGATCTGCTCCGAATCGGTGGCTTCGAAATTTGTTTGGCGAACACTTCCGGACACCCACAGCAGTGATCACTTTCCCATTCTCGTTTCCATTCCCGGACTGTCGACTATCCCAACGAAAAGACAGAAATGGATTTACGACCAAGCAGATTGGACAACCTACGAGCGATTGACCGCCAACGCTATTCGACCGGGCGTCGAAATATCAATCGACTGTTTCGTTGACCGGTTGATTAGAGCAGCAAACACCGCGATACCTCGCACTACCGGCAGAGTCGGTCCCAAAGCGGTTCCGTGGTGGTGTCCGGAGGTGAAAGCAGCTATCAAAAATCGGAGAAAAGCACTTAGAGCACTGAAGCGTATACCAGTAGAGGACCCACGAAAAGCGGATGCACTGAAAAGCTTCCAGGAATCACGGGCAGCAGCAAGAAAGTCTATCCATGACGCCAAGAAAAAATCATGGGAAGACTTCGTCGCGAAGATATCTCCAAGTTCAACCACGTCGGAGATGTGGCAGACAGTGAACACGTTGAGAGGGAAACGCCAACACCGCCCAACTGTCATCAAGCGGTCCAATGGTTACACGGATAAGCCAGAAGAAATAGCTGAAGAACTGGCGCAACACTACAGCGAAAGATCCGCAACCTCCAGCTATTCGTCG
This sequence comes from Topomyia yanbarensis, assembly GCF_030247195.1. Taxonomy (NCBI): domain Eukaryota; kingdom Metazoa; phylum Arthropoda; class Insecta; order Diptera; family Culicidae; genus Topomyia; species Topomyia yanbarensis. Next base: position 87,179,950 of record NC_080671.1, read on the forward strand.
TTGTTCCAGAGGGAGAAAGAAAAGGCCGAACGAAACCGCATAAACTTCTCGCCAGATAGCGATGATATCTACAATTTGGACTTCACCCTGAATGAATTGCTGTGGGCACTCGACAGAGGAAGAAGTGTCTCTTCAGGACCGGACTGCATCGGCTATCCAATGCTTCAGCGACTGCCATTGTCTGTGAAAACTGCCATGTTGGAACTTTTCAACAGAATATGGCGCAGTGGCGTATTCCCACCCTGTTGGCGAACCGGAATCATCGTTCCAATTCCAAAGCCAAGCTCGGATGACGCGGGTCCAGCTGCATTCCGTCCAATCACGTTAACTAGTTGCATGGCGAAGGTGTTCGAGCGAATTGTCAACCGACGTTTAACCACCGAACTAGAGTCGAACGGGCGTCTCGACAAACGACAACATGCCTTCAGATCCGGTCGGGGTACTGACACATACTTTGCGGAGCTGGAGAAGTCATTACCCGACCGTGACGAGCACTGTCTGATAGCGTCGCTAGACTTGGCCAAGGCGTACGACACCACTTGGAGATATGGCATCCTACGAACACTGCAGAAATGGCAAATACGCGGAAGGATGATAAACATTGTCAACAGCTTTCTGGCAGAGAGAACGTTCCAGGTCAACGTAGAGGGGCATTTGTCGCCAGCACATCCGCTGGAAAACGGTGTACCACAGGGCTCAGTGCTCTCTGTTACACTATTTCTCGTGGCTATCCAACCCATCTTCCGTGTCGTTCCGAATTCCGTACAAGTGTTGCTGTACGCCGACGATATCCTGCTCCTTGTATGGGGGAAGAAAGACCAGTCGCTCCACCGAAAACTTCAGGCCGCAGTGAAAGCCGTCGATAAATGGTCGAGAAGTGTTGGATTTACGATATCTGCAACGAAATCCAGCATCTTCTATTGCAGCCCTAACGTACGCCGTGAACCCATGCAGGCGATAAAGGTAGATGGTGTAGCCGTTCCGACACAAACGCTGCTGAGAACCCTCGGTGTTACTCTCGACCGATCGCTCAACTTTAAAGCGCATTGCAAAATGACGAAGAAGACGTGCGAATCCAGGCTGCGTATCTTGAAGATGATCGGCGCCAAGCTACCCCGTGGTCAACGCGCTTCTTTACTTCAAATCGGGTCAGCAATTGTCACCTCTCGGTTACTATACGGCATGGGGCTCGTAAGCAGAGGAGGAGATGCCGTCGTCCAAACGCTCGCACCTACATACAACAGGATGGTAAGGTTTTCATCTGGTGCATACGTCACGAGTCCAATTCTAGCCATTATGGCTGAAGCAGGTACTTTGCCGTTCGATCTGCTTGTCCTCCAAACCATCGCACGATTGGCTATCCGTATGTTAGAGAATAATAGGGATAATGCTGCTCTTCCCTTGGTACATCGAGCTTCCAGTTGTTTGATGGAGATGGTCGGAACGCCTCTTCCAAATATCTGCTCCCGCACGCGGTTAACTACTCGGAAGTGGTACGAAGCCAGACCCCAGATCGTGTGGGACATCAAAAAACGCGTAAAAGCCGGAGATCCTTCGGATACTGTCCGTCCAGTCGTCCAGGAGCTACTGACAGAACGTTTCAGCCGATCAACAGTCGTCTACACAGATGGGTCGAAAGACGATATCGCTGTCGGCGCGGGAGTTTTCGGAGAACACTATCAACAGTCGCTAGGTCTTCCACAGCAATGCAGCGTCTTCTCAGCCGAGGCATTTGCAATAAAAACAGCGCTAACAGCATACCACACGTCTAGCGATTTGCTGATCATGTCAGATTCGGCTAGCTGTTTATCAGCAATCGAAGCCGGCACATCCCAGCACCCGTGGATCCAACAGATTGAAAACATGCTTCGGAACCGTCCAATCAATCTTTGCTGGATCCCAGGTCACACTGGCATCCGCGGTAACGAAGAAGCAGACCGACTTGCAGGAGAAGCCAGGGGCGTTCCCCCATTGGATATATCCGTTCCCGGAGCAGATGCCGTTAGTCAAATCAAAACAACTATCCGAAATCGATGGTACCAGCGGTGGTCAGCGTCCACCGAGGTGAAACTACGCGAAGTCAAATTCAACACAACAAAGTGGACTGACCGCGAGAATTCGGCCGACCAACGAGTGCTAACGCGATTGCGAATAGGGCACACCCGATTGACGCACGAATTCCTGCTGAAAAAAGAATCCCCACCGGTTTGCGACAGCTGCGGGGTAACTACTGACGTCCGTCATGTGATCCTCCACTGTAGGAGGTACGACGAAGCCAGGAAGAAGAACGATATTGAATCGACGAGTCTACGAGTGACTTTATGCAACAACAGAGACAACGAAGAGAAATTGCTAAACTTCCTCAAGGAAACAAATCTGTATAAACAAATTTGAAAAATCTGTATTGTAAATTAATGTTTGTGAAAGCGAAATTGAAACTAACTTTCCGACAGAATGCACCCTTCTGGTGTAAAGTGTCATTAATAAACAACAACAACAACAACATTATTATTATTATTATCGCATATCAAGTTAAGTACGTTGGGGTAATTCATGACATAATTGGACAGCTCCCATCGATTTCAGGATCAACGTAGACAGGATTTTAGCAAATATTGAGGACTCAAACCCAAGTACGTTCAGTGGATCTACATAACAATTGTTAGACCAATATTGGCATACGGGTGTCTTGTTTGGTGGCAGAAGGGAGCCATCTTCAGAAAATGGTCCTGATGGTGATGAGTGGTGCGTTCTCCACAACACCTACTGCTGGTCTAGAGGAACTCTTGAACAAAAATAGATAGATCATGCAACTAGCCACACAAGGTTGTGGGTCTAAATGGTTACCTATGATGAGTATTCACTTGCTCCCAGTAACCTTACACTCACATGTAGTTTTCCTTTCAGAACTTGCAATGTGCGAATTCCTCTTCGCGAGGAATGGCTGTCTGGCTGGACGCAGCGACAACTTGAAGAATGCGTAGTTTGTTATACGGACGGTTCTTTGTTGGAATGCCGACCCGGTGCTGGTGTCTATTGTCATGAAATGAGATTAAACCAATCTCACTCGCTTGGTAGATACTGTACCGTTTTCTAAGCAGAACTTTTTGCGATTCTGTGTGGCGTACAATCAGCACCTTAACAGGGAAATTGTGGTAAAAGAGTCTATTTTTGCACTGACAGCCAGGCTGCCCTAAAAGCTCTTAGTTCGACCGATTCGAGATCGAAATTAGTAATCGCATGTCGAACTCAACTCGAAGAACTTAGCATTTTAAATGCTATCTACCCTCTATAGGTACCTGGTCATTTCGGTATTACTGGAAATGAAAGGGCGAACGAATTGGTTAGAGCTGGCGCTGCGACTGACTTCGTTGGTCCAGAACCAGTTTTACAACTGTCGATAAGTTGGATAAAGGACAAGATTCGCTCTTGGGTTGCATCCGAACATGCCAACCATTGGCGTAGCTTGTAAACTTGCGTTCAAACAAAGACTTTTCTGCCGGATGTGAGTCCGAAAATATCAAAGAATTTGTTGCATTTTTCCAAGCACAACTGCAGTATTCTAGTCAGGGCACTGACGGGACATCGTAAACTCAATTATTACATGTCTAATATTCAGCGCGCTGAGTATTGGTCATGTGATCTTTGTGAATCTGATTACGGAACATCAAATCATTTGATATGCGGGCGTGTTGTCGTTCTGTTATCTCAGTATCCCCTCGGGGTGGTAATATATCCGCTCAATGTTTAAATAAAAATTCTAAATCCCTTCGGGTGTTGGAAGCTTAATTCCTGCTATTGTAGCCCATGCAGATCGTTCAGCATCCCTCCGGGGGTGCAGAATGCTCTGTTTTAATTGTTCTGTGTCGTTATTTTCCTTACCCCTAACCTTGCCACTTCCCTAATTCTTCCCAACAAGAAATGATGAAAAGATTCTTGGCAAGGCACAAATCTCCGATGAACATGGGGAGCGTGCCATTTGAGCTGATTCCAGATTAAAAATTAAGTTCTTGAGCGGTTGGAGCTTGACGGCTTTCAATGATATACATATATTTTGGACTAATTTGCTGTAGACATGCAAGCTCTATCTTTCATTCTTTCAATTCCGCAGGAATGAAAATGTAAAAAATGTTGCATTTTCTCAAGTTCATTTGTAGCTTTCTTGACAGGCTGAGCAATATTGTTATGCTATTGTTTATATACCAACGTGGTGAAAGCTATATGCTTCATCAGTAGGGCTGAATAATCCTTCGTATTGTGTTGTTCTTTTTCAATTCTCAACACCCTGTCCCTTCACCCTTTTCTTTCCTATCAGGAAAGTGATACAAACTTTTCCGAATTGGGGAAAAAATGTTGAGTATGGGATAACACAAAAATCTTCTCATTTGGGATTTTTTGCGCCTGGCGTTCGGTTCTCAAACCAAAAGACAAGGTTTAGGTCCCTATTCCTCATTGACGATTTTAAACTTCTGCGCTTACTACCGAGACCGTGCCAGGAATAAGACAGTTGTTTATGCTTTCATTCAAGACGTTTGACTTTTTGGATTTTAGTGTTTAACTAGTGCCAATTTGGTTGTAGTTACTGATGAGGAGAATCCGAAACACTAAAAAAACAATTTAGGAAAATGATGCATTAGTCCAGGTTATAATCTCTAAATTACATGTGAAACGTGACGTTTGCGTCAATGTATTATGATTCCTGGTTTTCTGCTTCCATAAATAGAGCTTATCTTTAGTGGAATTGAATTATAATAAACCAGAGTTAGTTGAACCAAGCGCTGCATGACTCTTTCGTCAGACGAGCTATGTCAATCTTTAGGTTACAATGATGACAATTTTGTAAACGTAAAACAAACGAATAAAAACTGGAATTATTTGTAGCACAGGATGGGCCAACTCTGTTATCAAGTAATTGTTCTTTAATTCATTTTACGTATTACTTTGAACTCATTCGAATGGTTCTCTCTGTTTAGAACAATACAAACGCTATTTCATAGACCAACAGAGATAAGCACGCAGACGTAACCCACCCATCGACAGAAAGGGTTGCTCCGAAAATTCAATTTTCCCCGATTAGGAACGGAAATGCGCCATCATCGCCAGTCATAATTTCGTTTAATTTCATTTATACGGCTGACAAAGTTTGATATTTCCGCTTCGACAGCTTCACCATCGACGGAATCAAGGAGTACCACAGCAGCGTCGTCACTAGGGTCTTGCCTGATTTATATGCTCATGTTGTATATACATAGGATTCCGTTTCGAGTCGAGGGGATGTGTCTTTATCTTATCCACGCGATTGGCGCGACATAAAAGGTTGGAAAATTTTCAACCTCGCCGTTTTCGGGAAAAAGGGGGATGTGATCGAAAACTTTTGACGGATCAGCATTTATGAATTAAGATCGATTGAGTTTGATAGGGGAGAAATTGATTTATAGGAAAACTACGGGAGTTACAATAGATGCGATAATGAAAATGCGTTGGGCAGTTCCTGTGCTCATGTCGCTAATGGATTTGTTATTTTTTTCTTCAAACTATATGGTTTGCTTGTATAGAAAATGAAACTCCAATGATAACTGAATGCTAAGGCAATAAAAACCACCAACACATCTAATTTAAAGAAAAGGATGGGCAAGTTTTCATCACAATAAAATGCAATAACTTTCCCCCTGAGATTGAATGAAATGAAAAATGATCATAATTACCGCTTTCTGTACAGGCTAAGATTCCAAGTTCTAAGAGGAATATAACCAGGAAACTTATTTTCTTTTCCCACTTGCTCCCGGCTAAGACGATAGGCTTTTCCTAGACTCCTTCGGTTGGCACGTAGCCGAGAAAACCGAGGTGGTGAGAATTAATTTCTATTCGACCAAGCACTGCCTGTTGCCACTGAACCACTCGTTGAGGTCCCGTGCGCTCCCCTGTGGTGTGAATCTAACCGTTCTGGGAGTGGTTGAGATCCTACTTAAAATGGGTCGATGTGGTGCCATAATAATGATAACCGGGCAGCTTTCTACCTGGCTAGCTACAGCCAGCCCTGCTGAATCCAGATGAATGGATAATAATTATGTGGGTATATCATTATCATTCATCCACCTGATGAATGAGTGGATAGGAAAATAATCCACCGAGTAGCGTTTGGTATTTGCCAGTTTAAAGCTGATGGTAGAAGTTTCAGCTATTATTTCTTCTTTCCGAAGAGGGAAGTTTTTCTAAATAAATTTCATTAATTAGTAGCAATCCTTAAGTGCCTACATTCCACAATTGCGACCGAGTTTCTCGATAAAACTCTTTTCTACTAACGATACCAACAAATGCTCATCTTTTCATAAAACTTTCTTTCATTGTTTTACACTGAATTACAAGTCACAAAAACCGGCCATTTATTTTATCGACTATAACGGCAGAAACAAAGCACACCAGAAAGGTTCTGGATTCTTGGAAGGACTCACGAATGGGGCGACGATTATTAGGCGGTGGATGTTCCCGCACAAATTGCTAATTACTTAATAAAATAAAATTTAATGAAAGCTCCAGTATTGAAATTTTTTATACCGAACAATTCGTTTTTCTGGTTGAGGATGGCACCCGATGAGTTGAATTGAATTTCGCGCTCTGGTTACGATGTGGACTTCACTGTCGCATTTGCGTCATTTCCAAGTCAATGTTCGCGGCTCTGTTTCTGATTAACCATGAATATTTTTGGAATTATTTTCTAGAAAGTGAAAGATCCACGCAAATACGTTTTCAGAATAGGACAAGTTTGATTTTTGTACAAACTGGGGTCTTGGTAAATTGAAACTGTTCGTAAAAAGTTCGTTTCGGGGAATTTATTTGATGAAACTATTAAAATAAATCCGAAAGTGTGAATTTATTCACACACGATGACTTCCTAATGAAAGTCTCAGGGTATAAAAGCTATCAGCTCTCGAAAGTTTATGGATGCGGTACATACTGATGGAATTTTGATATTTTAAATTTAATGAGGTATTGTAATTTATTGTCGTTTAAGAACTCCCTGAAGAACATGACTTAAGATTCACAAGTGTTTAAATTAACATGCAAGAGACTAGGACGTCTTTGGGCACAAGTCGACGGTTAACGAATCAACATGTAATGCAGTTTTTTAATTCCAAGATCGCCACTTCCATTTGAATTAAATGCTCTATAATTCTGACAATATGAGTATTTTTGGGCTGTGATTGCCGAATACGTTTGTCGTAAAAAAGATCTAAGTGCAAATGAGAGCCTCTCTGTGTTCGCTTTCTCTTTCGATTATTATGGCGTCATCATAAAACTTTCCCAAAAATTTTCAGTATATATCGAAATACTCTCGCTTCATCTACCATGTTATGCTATGAGTTAAGGAGCATTTGCATTTTGGCCCTTTTCACATGTTTGTCTAGAATATTTTACGAAGATTTACAAATTAGTGACACCCGGTAGATCAGAATTTTATGGAATGATTTTTGTTTGTGTGAAAGCGCAGATATTTTCAGGATTCGCATGCGAAATGAGCGTACGAGGCTCTTCGGACCCCCTATTCCATCAAACACCGTTTAGCGGCTTGCGGCTACGCACAAGATTGCAAAGAAAATACATGATGCGCCAATCGACAACTGTGACTAACAAGATTGAGTTTTTGTAAAGCAATTTATTTTTTTTGCTTCTTGAGGATATTTTCTAATTAATAGTTCATAGGTAGACATAATTTTATTGCAAAATAAATAACGGTCTGAATTGCCTCCATTGATGGGATTTCTATCAGGATTGTATATATTCAGTTGATGCTAATAAATTCGATCAGCATAGTATTTCGGGTTATAACGTAGCTTTTCACCTCTTCCATTCCAGACAAACTGGTGGAGTTGTTATTTATGCCTAAGTATTAGAATGTTAAGAAAAAATGCATTGCTTAACAAAGGGTGTTTATTTTTAAAATTATAAATAGAATGATACCTTGTATTACCGAACTGAAAGAGAAAGTGATGTGTATCAGAGCCTAAAATTCTAATAGCCATTCAATGCATGAATTCACCGTTGTCTTTTCACTGCTTCTTTCACTGACAGAATATATTCGTAAATCGTAAAAATATTCGAATTTTTGTACATATTATGAAGCATGCGTAGTTCAATTGAAACATTTTTAATTTTTATTACGAACTTTTCGTAAAAACCACGAAACGACTTACGTTGGCTTATTTCAAAACAGATTCATTAGGCAAACGAATTGCTCCCTACTATATACGAAAGTTTTTATAGTATTTACGAGCACTGTAAATCGTCAAACCGTCAACGTCAAAAGAACTTCAATAGAGGTAGAACTTGGTGTCCTTGCTGCAATACGTCAGATAACTGTTGAGTCTCAGTCTGACCATTTAGTAACCGTATCCGTGTCCGCTGGTTTCGGAAAGATTTCCTGAACCTCTTTCGCTTCCAGTTGGTCCGAAATCCGGAGCAGTACATATTCGGTCGGATTCAGTTGAGCCATCGCGAACTGTTCGTTGGTTTTGTATTAATAAGTTTGAGTTTTTCTCTCTTCCGGGATAATTCACAAAGAAACCGAGTTCGTTCCATATTCTGCCGGAGCAATGTCATAATATGCTATTTAATACGAATTTTTTCTAAGATGAACGAAATAAATTCGTGTGAACAACGAAATCGTTCGTAATATACACAAATGTCTATTAAAATTAACCAAACATTCCGTTTCATGCATGAACAATAATGTCGTTATCAACGATAACATTCGTGCAATGTACACTAAATATGTATAATTTACAAAAACTTTTGTTCATCAAGCGGCCATTCTTCAGTTCATGAAATCAACGAAACCTACTATTTACAATGCACGAAAATACTTTCTTGCAGAGAAAGACGAATGAACTCGTGCATTGCACGATCAATTTCATTATATTGTTGGGTTTCCACTCCCTCGGGTCACTCCCGAAAAAAATACCTAGATTACTTCATGGTTATGAAGATTACTCCTTCGAAAAACCGATTAATAATCAATTACTCGATTACCCTGGATTACTTGAAAATAAAGAGAGTTCTTGCTGGGATTACTTCAGATTATTCGGAAACTGTTCATGCTTAGCAAATGTATTTCTATTTTATTAGATACACATACTTCTGCTGGATTATTCTCACTACGAGAATCCCAACGCATGTGAACCGACAAAAAATTCAAAACGAACATTCGGATAAATAGTAAAGTTGCTTGTTTTGTTTATCATTTCACACAATGTTTAACAATTTTTATAAAATTAAAAAAGGCAAGTGGAATGCGTCTTCCTCAGGGTTCATCTATTAGACCCCTTTTGTACAACTTGTTTGTAAACGACATCTATGAATATCTTTTAAATTTTAACACGCTAATGCAACTTGCAGATGATGGAGTGGTCTCTGTAATAGGATCCTAAATCATCGATCTGCAAGGTACTTTGGATAGTTTGTCTGCTTGGATTTTCAACTGGGCTTAAGGTTTCCATGAACAAAACAAAGCTAGCCGTATGTTCAAGGACGCGTGATTCAGCACAAGTACGGCATGTTTTGCCTTTCTCAATAGAAAGGTATTGCAATTGATCTGAAAATCGACTTTTTAACGAAGGCCCGGAGGGCCGAGTGACATATACCATTCGATTCAGTTCGTCGAGTTCGGCAAATGTCTGTGTGTGTATGTGGGTCTGTGTGTGTGTACGCGAACACAATCTCACTCACTTTTCTCAGAGATGGCTGAACCGATTTTCACAAACTTAGTCCCAAATGAAAGGTCCCATAGGCTTCTATTGAATTTCTAATGGATCCGACTTTCGGTTCAGGAATTACAGGGTGACGAGTACGATCACGTAGAAAATGTCGATTCTCGAATTAAATTCTGCAATGAATGTATAATGGTGAAAATTTTTCCAAAATGTGACCACAACTGCTTCGATTTGTAGTACTAGCTCACTAACAGCCATTCAAAGTCTCTTTGGTCACATTGGCCACCATCATTGGTTCCGGAAGCCCCGGCGTAAGTATCCAAATTCAGAATAACAGTCACATCGGTTTCTCGGAGATAGCTAGGACGAATCAACCAAACTCAGTCTCAAATAAAAGATGTTGCGTCCCCGTAAATGGCTATTAAATTTTATCTCAAACCGACTTCCGGTTCCGGAGTTACGGGTTGTGGCGTGCGATCACATAGCAAATTGTGATTCAAACCGATACTCCGATGAAAGCAAAAAAGGTAAAAATTTCGCTAAAATGTCTCTCAAACAACTTAAATTTGCAGTTCTAGGTCACCGACGGCCAAACAAACTTTCGTTGACTACATTGACCACCATAGACGGTTCCGAAAGTGCCCGGGAAAAGCGGCCATCTTTCAAAACTAGCAAACCCATATCAGTTTCTCGGAAATGGTTGGGCCGATTTTCACAAACTTAGTCCCAAATGATAGCTATATTATTCCCACAGATGTCTATAATATTTCGCACGGATCGCTTATATGGTTCCGGAAATATAGACTGAACCGTCAGGTCACATACGAAATTTCCATATAAGCCGGAACTCATATTTTTTTTGAAAGGGGGGACCCCATGAAATTTCAGAAATCGAATTCGTATTTTTGATGCCAAACATCTCTTAAATGCATGAAACGTCGAGATTTTATTTTATCTTGAGAAAAAAATTTTTTTAGGTAAATCGATTTTTTGGGATTTTGCCGATTTCGCACCTTTTTTCAGTTCAATATTACCATGGCTTTTTTTTTCTTTTCCAAAATTTTAGAAATCGAATAATGATTTCTTTTCTTGTATGTAGTTGTCATGTCATGTATAATAATAAAATGTAATATATGCATTTTTGCGATGCTTATATTCATTAAAAGCTTTCAAGCTTTTAATGAATATAAACAACGCAAAAATACTCTTGTTCATGATTGAGAAAGGCACAATTGCACCGCTAGGTGGATTAAAACAGGTTTTTTCATCTGGTTCGACTCGAAAACTACATTAGAAATTTGAAATAGAAATTACAACATACGATTAATTTTCCATTTTTTTTCAATTCATTAACCAGAATAAAGTAGGGTGCTCTGACTCATCAAAACTCGACGAGTCTCCTGGCTTCGGCACATTAAATCACCGCTTTCCACAAACTGCTTCAGTTATGTCTCAGAATTAGCCGTAATTTAGGATATTCTTGGGATCGTTGACACCCTGCCTGTAAAACATTATTTCATTGTTACGGATAGCATAAGTTGTACAGAGTGCTTCGGTTCGGTTGAGCGTAGAAAGATCTCCTAGAATTTTTTTTGGGGAAAGCACGGAAACTCTTGAGTGTTTTTTCTGAGATATTATACCAGATTAGTAACTTAGTTTGGGCCCTTCCAATTGCACCATTCCGGATAATGAGAAGGCGTAAACTCTAGCTAAGGTGTGTGCATTAGAAGGTGATTTTTAGGAAAGATCAATTCATTTCAACGAATTTTACATGTAGTTTTCTCATCAAGGGAACCCGGGAAGAAGGCAAATCCCGCGGAGCAGTAGAGACTTAGGAAGGTGGCAACATTCTGTAATCCCAAAAGTGTCCACGGAAGCCTGTTTTAAGGGGATAGATATGGGTTGTAATTTAATTCGGGTGATGCCCATGTCAAATCATTATACGTTGGATGCGCATTTCCAGCTTTTTGGGCTTGTAGAGAACAGCCTTTGAGCTAGTGGCGAAGGATTCCCAACAAACATTAGGAGCTGAACTATAAGACTACGTGTTGATTAAAAGCAGATTAAAGGTTATGTAAGCTGAATAAAACTTTCGCTGAACTATTTAAACATTAACAGTTTATTCAGCCTATTTAAAATCCACTATTCGCCAGCTCCAACTAGGCTGAATTATACTGCTAATAAATGTAACAGCGACAATATAAAAGCTTTTATTCAACTATCTCAATTAGACTGAATTACGAGTTGAACAAATGATGCTGTTACCAATAGTGTTACCCTTAATCATTAAGCTGCACTACATGTCTTCAAAAAGTTGTTTCTACATTTACATTTGCCGTTATACCACCTTTGACTTTTAGCTGAATTGTGTGTTTACCAAAGGTAATTGTACCTACTACAATAATTGGCGTTATTAGCAAACCATGCCGAAACTGGCCTGGGTTCGAGTCCCAATACACGCACTTTTTTCAAATTTTAAGTGAAGGACTTCTCAAATTAACACATTTAGAACACTTTTCTCATTCTATTTGTTGTTTCAACGGTTTGCTCTTGTAACATTTATACAGTTTTTTCATGCAGTTAATTTACAATTTTAATTTGGTCCTGAAAAAAATGTCATTCGACAAAAAAAATTACATGTGTATTGTAGGCAGAAATAAGCTGTAGAAAATGCTTTTCCGTTAACCTTATTTTTTCGGGAATTCATTATTTTTCATTCACAAAAAAATAAAAAAAACCTTTTTGGCAATATTAAGGAAGTTTTAGCGTCATCAATTTGCTATTGAAAATTAGCTCTAAAATCATATTATATTTCTCACAATAAGTAGAAATTTCAAAAATACCTCAAAGGATTTTGTATTGAGCATGAGCATGAGCATGAGCATGATGACCATACAATTCGTAGTTGCTACTCCGTGATTGACCAGAACAAGCGAAATTGCACAAAGAACCAATGAATGGAGCCTGGGAGTAGCTTTCCATTCTCCATGTGCACGTTTCGAGAGTTCTAAATTTTGAAGTGCCAATAACGCCGCCGGCCACGTCCTTACAGTCATCGGGGAATGAAGGGAATGTTAGTGTGATAACCGTTGGTATGGAGACCGTGTATACCTCTGCATCTCCACGGTTTTCACGGAAAGGAGGTTTTGTTAGTGGGTTAGGATAAATAGTTGCATAGATCTGGATTCACCTTGGTAAATTATACAATCTATGCGACTCTCAGAAATGTTATCTTGTATTAATTGCTCTGGGCAGCCGGCTGCCGAGAATTTTTAGAATATTTATCATTTATTGTATTAATTCAGGAACGCTCGGCGTGTAAAATACGCAACTTGAACTCCGGACAGCCGGCCATCGGGAGTGTTGCTTATTTTTAATTGAACAAATATTTTTTATAAGACTGGGCATTTTTCAAAGTCTCTTTACTTCGATGATGCGATTTTAGAACAATAATCTAGAATGTGATACGATTATATTTGCTGTCTAGAGATATCTATCGTAATACCATTGAATCTTACTATCTTAGAATAATTATCGTGTTTAACTCGTGATATTATAAGAATATACGCTCTCTTTATAGAGTAACGTGTAACATGCCAGCTCTTTTGTAACCATTATCCACGCGCGACGTTATGCTATTTGACGACGAATTGATTTAAGAATAAATAACAAACCGAGGCGATAGGGAGCAGTATCGATTATATTCGCGACATTAACACGAGAGCAATTCCGAGTGATTTCAAGTATATATGTACCAAATACACACATGACACACATGGTCGGTGTTAGGTCAGACCGGACTAAGTGACAGTGTATTGATTTCGAGAAAAACGCGTTTAAAGTTTGAATCGCAGCATCCTTTACATTATAAATGGAAAATAATTTTTTCCATAATTCTTGTTTATTGTTTCATATTTCAAATCTGGTAAAAATGGAATGTAGATGAAGAAATTCTTTATCCAGTGCTATCATTAACTCATTTTTTGATGTTTTGCGACTTGGTCCCGTCTGACTTAACACCGACCACATGTCAATCTCACGCGCGCGACGTTTGTTATTATGCCAACTCGTCGCTGTTGTGCTATCTTATGACAAACGCCATTTCGGTGTAAACTGAGATAAATATGCCATATTGTTGGTCTAAAAAATCTCTACAAAATGGCGTTTTCGGAATTTTGATACCCTACTTAGTTACTGAGATATAGCGAGAAACGTGCTGAGAAATTCTGTAATATTTGTTTAAAATGACTGTGTCTGGGCATTGGCACAAGTTGAAAAACACAATGGCAAAATCACTTTCAAAATAAAAATATACGAAATGTGAGAAAAAAGCAATTTTAGTTTTAAACTGGAAATATAGCATATTTGGCAACACTGCATCCAAAAATTGTTATTTTTTTCTAGTTTCCCTGACTCATTTCCTTTAAAATGCATCTCACCGATTGTTTATAGACCAAATAAAGCCAAAGATATAAATAAAAGTTAATAATTGATGATTTTTTCTATGGAAAATTTTTCAAGCACGATTATGACACGCCATACAAATTTTGTCATCAATACACACCCATGACACGTATGAGTGCGACTTTTGTTTACATGTTTAGCAAAAACTCGTAATATAGTCAACCGATCTTCATAATATTTGAGAGATTAATACAGAATAGACAGAAGCATCAATTGTATTCTCTGAATTGTTTCTACTATTTACCAATTGCAAGATATTCAATCTCAAACTTTAAAAATCGTTTTTCTCGAAATGCGCAAAATGGCGCTTGTCATAAGATAGCACAACAGCGACGAACTACATACTAGGTTTCCCATCCCTGATAGATAATAGAACTGCAAAAATACCACTCACTCATTTAACGATACTAAGCCCCTCCGGACAAACATCCGCCAGTGCCACTCCAATCGAGCATGAGACTTGTCAAAAGCCCTCGCTCCAGAAGGATTCGAAGCGATTTTCTTCGAATTGGGTGCCCTCAACAGCCACCATGACCGGAACTAGAAAAACTCCAGAAAGAGAACCGCGGAGACCCCATTTTGGAAAAAAAAACGAATCCAATCGAACATTGCCTATCTTTATAATATTGAACGTGTTGTCATACAATTCCGGGGCTTACGTTGCCAAAAATGCTGTTTTTTCTCTCCGCAGTTCTCCCACTAGAGTCCCTCTAACCGGAACGACACCGACAAACAAACAATAAGAAAAGGACAGAGATAGCGAGTCTCTATCCACGGGGATTCAGCGTCCCTAACTCAACAATGACCATGAGCATGAGCGTTGCTAAAATCTTAATCACCATACAACCATACAACTCGAAGCCACTTCGTGGTGGACCAGAATTCCGCAGAGTGACATATGAGGATCCACAACACAGTTTACAGAGACACAGCACCTCACGGTAAAGCGGAGAACACTGACCGAAAAACGATCAATACCTCAAAGGATTTTGTATTGTACAGAAATCTTTTGCATGAAATTGAAAACAATTCATTCTGGTTTTCGAAGTAAGTACCTGTTTATGGACAATAGAGTCCCTGGAATTACATTGGTGACAACTGTACTCGTAAATCTTGCAAGCGAGAAATCAATATATTTTCTAAGTTTTTCGATATTCCAATTGATTTGCATATATTACGGTTAAGGAGCAATAGATCAATAAACAAAAGAAATTTTTTTTTATGTCTTCTGAATTTTCAGCACGTGAAACCAACGATTTACAGTTTTTCAATGTACCTTTTACCTTTTAATTCGAAACGGTCTGTTAACTTTTGAAACATGAATATTCTCATATTGAACACAAGAGAAAGTTTTGTTCCAACGTTGCTGTAAATTTTTGACACCAGCATTGTTACCATGACTTTTTTCGACCCATCGACATGCAAACAAAGGTACAATGATTATTCGCGGAGGCGAACATAATTATTATGAATAAATTATTGAATTCGAACAGCGACTTCCGCTTACCAAAAAAAAAAAATCGCGATGAAAAAAAAATCATTTGGTAGGGAGTGGTAAATAAATCGAGAAAATTGCCACCTTAGAATTATAAATGGCTTTAATCCATCATTCAGTTACCGCCACTTTCATATGACACCCATTTTACTTATCTAAATGTTTTGTGACAACCATAAGTCCTCACTTTGGATACAAAAACGTCTACAATCATTAGTTTTTGGAATAAGTGATTTGTCTAATTTAAAATTCCCGAATGTTCTAAAAATTATTAAATAAAAAAATTAAAATAAAAAAATTATCGTAGGTTGGGATTCAAACCCAAGCCAACTAGATTCACTCAAATCTATCAAAGGCTACTGCAGCCTTTGTACAGACTCTATTCAGCAGCCTAGACTTTTTTGTATATCGGTAAGGGACCATTCATAAATTACGTAACGCAAAAATTACCCAAAATTGACTCCCCCCTCCCCCCATGTAACAAATTGTCACAAATTTCTTTATCCCCCCCTCCCCTATTACGTAACAAATTCCTTGAAAAAAATTTTTTTCTTCGGTGAAAACATGTTACGTAACGATCCAGCTTACTCCCCCTCCCCCCTATGTCACAATATGTAACAACTTGTCGAACCCCCTCCCCCCCCTAAAAACGTTACGTAATTTATGAATGCTCCCTAATATCTTAAGCATTCTATGTATGCAAGGTTGGTGTAGACAGTAAGGTAAGTGCTTAGTATTCAACAGGTTGCAGGTTCGAATCCCAGGTACGTGATATCATGTCCAACAAGGTAATGCAATTTTTCTCTACCTGTAACGTAACACTAATAAAAGAAGATGGCTTCCAACGAGATTGATGCCGTGTGTAACTTGAAATAACTATCTTTTTTTTCATTCGTTTTCGAGCTCTCCATCGAGACAGAGGTTGTTTTTTTCTAGTCCGTAGTGCTGTGTGAGGCGATAAAGAATAGTTTTAATCCGCATTCAAGGTTATTTTGCCAGTTCGGTTCGGTCCTCAGTCTTTTGTTCGCGTGTGAGGATTAAACAATAGCCAGCTGTATAAGCTGGATCGGTTCGTCGTTGGACACCAGTTTAAAGCTAAGTGGTTTTTGTCTTTTGTAACACATTTATTGCTTTCTTCCGTCTGCGCGGGCGCTGACCCCGTGCGTTGACGTTTTCTATGGTTCCCTCTCCGGATGGTCAAATGGAAGTTGAATCGGGTTCAACTTCTAAGGCTCCCCCCCCCGGCCCAAATGCTATCCAGAACTCTCAACTGGTCCATTTGTGGTCTTCTTTCGGCCCAAGACTAAATCACTGAATCTTCTTCAGATTTCTAGAGACCTGACGGAACGGTTCTCGGCTGTGACCGAAATTTCAAAGGTCCGCTCGGACAAGATAAGGGTGTTGCTAGCCAACTCAAAGCAGGCAAACGATATTGCTTGCTGTGAGCACTTTACGCGGGATTATAACGTGTATATTCCGGCTGTAAGAGTACAATCCGAAGGCGTCGTAACCGATGAGAGTTTGACGTGCGAGGATCTGCTGAAGTACGGGGTTGGCCGATTCAGAGACCGCTTACTTCAGCCAGTTAAAATACTTGAGTGCAAACGTTTGCACTCAGTAGTAGTTGCGGGGGATGGTTCAAAAACGTACCCCCAATCAAACTCTTATCGGGTGACCTTCGCTGGTACCGCTTTGCCAAATTTCGTCCTCTTGCACAAGGTTCGTCTGCCTGTGCGTCTGTTTGTGCCGCGGGTCATGAATTGCACAAAGTGTAAACAACTGGGTCACACAGCCACCCATTGTAGCAACAAGGCCCGCTGTGGAAAATGCGGGGAGAATCATCTAGATGATTCGTGCAGTAGGCAAGCCGAAAAGTGTCCTTACTGTGCGGAGAGTCTGCATGATATCTCGGCATGTCCCGCGTACAAACTACGCGGGGATAAACTGAAACGTTCCCTTGCGGGACGATCCAAACATTCTTTCGCAGAAATGTTAAAGAATGCTACGCCACCATCCTCAGCAAACATCTATACTCACTTGCCTCCTGACGAGGGCGAGGCTGGTAACCCACAAGAGGGAACATCTACTAGGGTGCCTAGAATTTATAGGAAGAGGAGGAACACTTCCTCTCGTAAAGTTCCTTGTAAAGGCCAGAAGGTGTCCCTTGAGGGGGCTCCGAAAGTCACATCTATTGGAAGTGTTGCAATCAAACCGAAGCAATTAGCTCCTGGTCTCGGAGGATTAAGCTCAGAGAAGGAGTTCCCAGCACTTCCAGGAACATCAAAAATCCCAAGTGTTCCTTTGTTTCAGTTCGAGAGTAATCACAGCACTGGAATTATAAAACTCTCGGACATAGTGGACTGGATAATAAAAACTTTCA
The DNA here is from genome assembly GCF_030247195.1 of Topomyia yanbarensis. Taxonomy (NCBI): domain Eukaryota; kingdom Metazoa; phylum Arthropoda; class Insecta; order Diptera; family Culicidae; genus Topomyia; species Topomyia yanbarensis. The sequence continues at coordinate 87,197,996 of NC_080671.1, forward strand.
ATATTACTGATCCTATTAAAAGTCTTATGTTAGCTTTTCTCCCTACAGTGAGAACATTTTTGAAGCAGTTGACTGCTAAATGGCCCCTCCTCTCAGCGATTGTATCCTTCGATGGCTAACTCATCGAACGAGGTCACGGATTTGATCACTGTTCTACAGTGGAATTGCAGAAGTATCATCCCGAAAATCGATTCCTTCAAAATTTTAATAAATAATTTGAGTTGCGATGCATTTGCATTATGTGAAACTTGGTTAACTTCCGACATAGAACTCAACTTCCACGACTTTAATATTATTCGCCTGGATCGAGACACCCCCTATGGAGGAGTGCTTTTGGGGATCAAAAAGTGCTATTCCTTCTACAGAATTAACCTTCCCTCGATAACAGGTATTGAAGTTGTCGCTTGTCAAGTAACAACCAAAGGCAAAAGCCTTTGCATAGCTTCCATATATATTCCCCCCAACACCGCGGTTGGGCACCGACGGCTACAAGACATCTTAGAATCCCTGCCAGCACCGCGACTAGTTTTAGGAGACTTTAACTCTCACGGTACAGCATGGGGTTGCCTCTATGATGATAACCGGTCTTCCTTAATTCAGGATCTTTGCGATAACTTCAATTTGACAATTTTAAACACGGGTGAAATGACACGGATTCCTGCTCCTCCAGCGCGCCCGAGCGCCTTAGACTTGTCCCTTTGCTCAACATCGCTGCGGTTAAATTGCACGTGGAAGGTAATTCCTGATCCCCACGGCAGCGACCATCTGCCGATTGTAGTCTCAATCAATAACGGTTCAAGGCCATTGAAATCAATCAATATTTCGTATGACCTCACACGAAATATCGATTGGAAGAGCTATGCTGCCGCGATATCCGACAACATCGAATCTACCCAAGAACTTCCTCCGGAGGAAGAGTACAGCTTTTTGGCTGGCTTGATTCTCGACAGCGCGAATCAAGCTCAGACTAGGCCAGTACCCGGCGCGAACATACAAAAACGTTCTCCAAATCCCTGGTGGGATAAAGAGTGCTCAGACGTGTACGCAGAGAAGGCCGCCGCGTTTAAGACCTTCCGGAACGACGGGTTACCCGCCAGTTTTCGACAGTACGCGACGTTAGACAAGCGAATGAAGAGTTTGATGAAAGCCAAAAAACGCGATTATTGGCGCCGGTTCGTCGACGGATTAACGAGAGAAACATCGATGAGCACTCTTTGGGGAACAGCCCGACGTATGCGAAATCGAAACAGTACTAATGAGAGCGTGGAATATTCAAACCGTTGGATATTCGATTTCGCCAAGAAGGTTTGTCCGGATTCCGCCCCGGCACAGAAGATTTACCGCGCCGCGTCTCCTCACGATAGCGCGAACGAAACACCTTTTTCGATGGTAGAGTTCTCACTTGCTCTCTTGTCGTGTAACAATAAAGCTCCGGGGCCAGACAGAATCAAATTCAACTTGTTGAAGAATCTGCCTGACTCTGCCAAGAGACGCTTGTTGAACTTATTTAATAAGTTTCTCGAGGCTAACATTGTCCCACTCGATTGGAGACAAGTGAAGGTCATCGCCATCCAAAAACCAGGAAAACCAGCCTCCGACCACAATTCGTACCGTCCGATCGCAATGCTATCCTGTATCCGGAAGTTGTTCGAGAAAATGATCCTATCCCGCCTCGACAATTGGGTCGAAGCAAATGGCTTACTGTCAGATACACAATTTGGCTTTCGCAAAGGCAAAGGGACGAACGATTGTCTTGCGTTGCTCTCAACTGAAATTCAAATGGCCTATGCTAGCAAAGAGCAGATGGCATCAGTGTTCCTAGATATTAAGGGGGCTTTTGATTCAGTTTCGATCAACATTCTTTCAGAGAAGCTGCACCAGCATGGTCTTTCAGCGACTTTAAACAACTTTTTACTAAACTTGTTGTCGGAAAAGCACATGCATTTTTCGCATGGTAACTTATCGACATCACGATTTAGCTACATGGGCCTTCCCCAGGGCTCATGTCTAAGCCCCCTTTTATACAATTTCTATGTCAACGACATTGATGAATGTCTTGACAATTCCTGCACGTTAAGGCAACTTGCAGACGATGGCGTGGTGTCTGTTACGGGACCCAAACCGGTCGATCTACAAGGACCATTACAGAATACCCTGGACAATTTGTCTGCTTGGGCTATTAAGCTGGGTATCGAATTCTCCACGGAGAAAACTGAGCTAGTTGTATTTTCAAGGAAGCGTGAACCAGCACAACTACAGCTTCTATTAATGGGTCAAACTATCGCTCAGGTCTTCACAGTAAAATATCTAGGGGTCTGGTTCGACTCGAAAGGTACTTGGGGATGCCATATTCGGTATCTGAAACAGAAATGCCAACAAAGGATCAACTTTCTTCGTACAATAACCGGAACATGGTGGGGTGCCCACCCAGGAGACTTAATTAGGTTGTATCAAACAACGATACTGTCGGTAATGGAATACGGATGCTTCTGCTTTCGCTCCGCCGCGAACATACATTTCATCAAACTCGAAAGAATTCAGTATCGTTGTTTGCGTATCGCCTTAGGGTGCATGCAGTCGACCCATACGATGAGTCTCGAAGTGCTGTCGGGCGTTCTCCCGTTGAAAAATCGATTTTGGGAACTCTCATATCGATTGCTCATTCGATGCGATATCTTGAACCCGGTCGTGATTGAAAATTTCGAAAGGCTTGTTGAGCTCAATTCTCAGACCCGTTTCATGTCCCTGTACTTTGACTACATGGCGCAGAATATTAACCCTTCTTCTTACAATCCCAACCGTGTGCATTTCATAAATACTTCTGAATCTACTGTTTTCTTCGACACATCCATGAAAGACGAGATTAGTGGAATTCCGGACCACATACGCCCACAAGTGGTTCCAAACATTTTTTATAATAAATTCCGAGAAGTCGACTGTTCTAAGATGTTTTATACTGACGGATCAAACCTCGAAGGATCCACTGGCTTCGGTATTTTCAATCAAAAGTTCACCGCCTCCTACAAACTCAGTGACCCTGCTTCAGTTTACGCCGCAGAACTAGCTGCCATTCAGTATACCCTTGGAGTCATTGAAACATTACCCGCAGACCATTACTTCATCGTTTCGGATAGCCTCAGTTCCATTGACGCTATTCGCTCGATGAAACAAGGCAAGCACTCCTCGTATTTTTTGGGGAAAATACGGGAGCTACTGAGTGCTTTATCTGACAACTCTTTCCAGATTACCTTGGTATGGGTCCCTTCTCATTGCTCCATTCCGGGCAATGAGAAGGCAGACTCCTTAGCTAAGGTGGGTGCCTTAGAAGGAGACGTTTACGAAAGACCAATTTGCTTCAGCGAATTTTTCAGTATTACTCATCAGAGAACCCTCGAAAGTTGGCAAACTTCGTGGAGCAGTGGAGAGCTGGGAAGGTGGCTACATTCGATAATCCCTAAGGTATCGACGAAACCTTGGTTCAAGGGGATGGATGTGGGTCGTGACTTCATTCGTGTGATGTCCCGACTCATGGCAAACCATTACACGCTGGATGCACATCTCCGGCGTATTGGGCTCGTGGATAGTGGTATCTGCGCTTGTGGCGACGGCTATCACGACATCGAGCACATTGTCTGGGCGTGCACCGAGTACAGTTCCGCTAGGTCTCGGCTAATGGATACCCTGCGGGCCCGAGGAAGACCAACCAACGTCCCGGTTCGAGATGTGCTGGCAAGCCGCGATGTTCTCTATATGTCCCTTATATACACCTTTGTGAAAACCATCAATATACAAGTCTAACTGCCCCTTGTTATCTCCTTATCATCCTCAGAACGCTCTTCCACCTGTATCAAACCATCTGTATCGAATGAGCCAACAAACACGGGACCTACGGCACGAACATAACACGCTTAACTCGAAATGTAGCCGATCCACATCTGAGCCGTACTACGAAATCGTCTGGAAAAACCCCTGCCATCTTGAGGAGGACCACCCGGCGTCCCAGTACATGATTCCCCTGATGAAGGCCACTCGAGTTTGTAATCCATCCGTTGATCTCACGATGCCTGAAACTGAAATAATTTTCTCTCCCTGCCATCTTTGTCTACCCCCCCCCCCCCTCCCCTGACTCTTATACCCAGAAGTAACACCCCTACCCCCCCCCCCCCCCCAATATCATCACGAAGCATTTAGCTCTTCTTGTCTCTTCTAGTTTTAACTATTATATTATATAATCTCGTTGAAATTGCCCAACTCTACTACCCACAAAAATAACTATAATTACGAATCTTTACAAAATTCAATCATGCCCTCTAGTTATGCCTAGTTTTAAGTTAGTCGTAAAAAATTGTCCCCCTTAATTAAACATTATTTGCTCCAATAATCTCACTGATAAAAATGTCAAACCATATTGCCACAAAAACTAAATGACCCCCCTAATCTTACGAAAACAATATTATCCCCTTGTGTAGATATATAAGATAGCTATAAAATCGCATTAGTTTAATTTTAAAAAAATCAATATGTAATCCCCTAGTTTTAAGCAATTTAAAATGTAAAACAAAACAAAATTGGCACCTTTAAGCTAACGCAACGTGCCTTATCAAATAAACGATTTGAATAAAAAAAAAACTATCTTTTTTAATTATTTTCCAATGATAATTCTCTCAGCTGAATAGCGATAATGAAAAGGTTTATTGATGAAGCTGAACTGTGGTTTTCTTCAGGCTGTATACATCCTGAAGGCTTGTTCTTTAATATGTCCTAATCAGAGACAAGCTGAATAAATTCTCCAAATCCAGATGCTTAAGGGTGGAATAAACGATATATGATTACACGTATGTTTGCAATGTTCAGCTAGAGCTGAATAAAGCAACTGTTAAACGTTTATAAAACCACGAAATGTTTGTTGGGTTATCACAACATCGAACATGTTGTCTGGTCTTGAGACGAGTATTGTGGCGCCAGATCTCAGATTTTTTTTTTGGTTCTGGATGTGCTAGCGATAAATATCCAAACATAAGCTACTTCTGCTCTTTTCTCTATCATTCCCTGATCTCTACTACAAGACTAGCAGAACATGGACTGGAAGTCGGGTCTTTAAAAAAAGACCAGCCGTGTGCCATATTGGTACAAGTTTGTGTTCGTCCTGTTTCTGTCATCGATGTCCACCATCTCTTTGCTGTCCCTAATATGATCTCAGCTACCAGATCCTCCGAATGTCGGCCTTGTTAATGACCTCGTTGGCAATGTATTTTCAAAGAATTGATATTTTGCACGCCCACCAATTGCCGAAAAGTGTTTCTCTTAGTTAAAACAAAGAATCTTTCTTGTTAAAATGCTAAGATGTATTCAAATGTTTTTGATTGCCTCCATAATTCTTAATTAAATTTTGCCATTATCTTAGTGTTCAAACCTTTTCCTTTGAAGTTGCAATACGTCTAGTATGGACTTAATTGAAATAGGTAAATAGATAAAAAATGGCCGAATAGTAGTGTGTAAAAATGAGAATACAGAGAATTAGTGGGTAAAACATTTTTAAGTAAGTAATTTTTATGTGACAACTGGCCCTTTCCGCCAAAAATTAAAAATGATTCGAAATAGAAAAAACAGAAACGGGGAATTTATCATTAAACCCTTTCTGCCGATGATATTTATAAACTATAACGTTTCTACTCTTGGAATTCGCCGACAAATGATATAGCCAACGGGCGTAATCTGCTAAACCATGTAGGTAGCATTGAAGATCGTTATTCCTCAATAGTCATTACGCTAGAGTTTGTGGCCCAATCATTTTGATATACTTTGAATTACAGGTTCCGACCGAAATTGAAGTAGGGGAAAGTAGATTAAGACGGACACTGTAAGATGAACACCTTCCGTTTCTCACAAACTGGAAAACATTGTTAAAATATACTGATACTATATCATTTTAGAGGATATCAAATGATTCTGAAAGGTAATGCCATCATCTAATACGCGAATTATCCGATACTTAAGCAAAACAATACTTTTTATCGAGAGCACTCAGGCATGGGAAAAATCATTTCATGAAACGATCAATTTGAAATCATCCATTAACATGCTCCTACTGTGAAACCCGATCTCGGTAATGATGTACTGGTTATTAAGCACATGACTGGTGTACAACAGAAATTTTAATTCATAGTCAAGGAACTTTTTTTAAATTTGCTGCCATTTTGGATATGACAGACACGATAAGGTGGAGAAAGATAGGCATATTTTTTGAATGAAACACAGCAGAATGCCGTTAAATTGTGCACCCTTGGGCTATTTTTAATATCGCTATGCTGTGATATACGGACAGAAAACGAAATTTATTATTTGCGAAGCTTTTCACTCTTCCCTTGTCCTATCTTCATCTTTGCCAACACCACTTGTCAATCTTACCCATAGCACTTTTGAAATGATGATTTTGTGCTTCATTTTCACAACTATTTTAAACTTCTTTCAGTTTGAAATTTTATTAACATCAGTTACTATGTTGATGAGATATGATCTCAAATCACGGTTGGCGTACAATTTACGAGCACTGCATCAATCGATGCAAATGCGACTGCTATTTAACCATAAGGTGTCCGTCTTTTGCACAGTTCCCCTAAGCCGCAAGTGAAATATAATGTGAAATTCATATGTGGAATAACCAAAAAATATTGAAAAAATGAGAGCAAAAATGTGAAAATCAAAATAGAATTGGTCTTGTATTAATGAATTACTTTACGATTAATTTATGATTAACTGAATACATTGTATTTATGGTTGATTACGCGAATTATTTTAAGAATGCAGTCAATTACGCTGCTTATTATTGATTACCAATGTAATCGACGGGTTACTGAATTATTTCGAAAAATCGAAGTAATTATTGATTAAGTGTCACTATTTTGGTTTGTTGGAAACCCCTTAATATTTACGAATTTACATTTTCAGTGTATTGCCTGTATCTGGTGTTGTTTTTTTTATCACATAACATCATTCACACCCATCGGCCTTCAAACTTAAGTCACTGCCACGCTTATCAAAAACGAAACAGGTTCTGTGAGCTCATTTCTCCTCCGTCGTCGCCCGATCACAATCTTCAATTATTTATGCTTTTCAAAATTCAAAATCACTTTCAACTATCAAAATATCGTAAAAATCACAGCATGCGTTATCTCTCTCCAATAAAGATTAGTAAAATATATTTTCAATTATTTCCAAAGATAGAAATGCCTCAGTCGAACCAACCGAGCATTGAGAAAAAAGCGGAATGGTTCACCAAAAGTTACCGACTCTAAAATAGGTCATAAATCAAATTTGATTGCGTAGAGTTTTATGTTCGGGACCATTAGATGCCGATTGGTATGGTATCCACGCGTCGCGCCCAAAGTTTGCATATGTGATACATTCCGATCAAGTGTTTTATGCTGCTGTTTTAGATTAGAGAGATGTGCATTGGTAATCGAAAAGAGTATGCTTATATAGTGATATATATGAACATCGAGTAGATTTCGATTTTATCAAACCACAGTTTTCCAAACTGCACTTTTGATGTATTCCATTGCGGCGCGGTGTGGTTGGACTACAAAGAAGGAAGGGTATTTATTTTTAATGAGACACATAATTTTCCATTAGTTGAGACAAATTAATCACCTGACAGTCAGTGGTCGCTGTGTACCCTAAAGCACTGTTGATATTGTGTCGGTTGTCGTTGCGCCATAGTAGTCGTCATCAGACATTAATCTCCCCTTTTGTCATTTCATTGGAAAATTATACTGGCATCGAAGGCTGTCTGCCGTGTACTCCGCATGCTAAGTGTTAATCGAAACGAATAATTTTTAATTATCATTCATTATGATTTCATTGACGCATTTGGGGGAGTGATTCGAAGCTTGATGGAGGCGATATTTTTTTTTAAATAATGGCGAGCGTGGAGTGGAGTACTATCAATATCGAATAACTAAAAATTAAGAATTGTGCCCAAAGATGTTCCGTCATATATGCGATTTTTTCTAAAGGGCTAAACGGTACTACTGAAATATACAAAATCTATGTAAAAATCAAATGGTAGCTACATAATGGGAAAAAATGGTGTTCTTTTCATGTGAAATCAAGGCCAGTGTGCCAGCTAATAAACGGCCGAATTTAATCATTCTTTCAAACCTATTCATATCCTCACTCTCTCTCATTGTTCCAATTTTCCCAGATTTCCTCCAGTGACTTATGAATATTTCATTGTAAGAGAACTCCGAATCCCAAACACAGGTGGCACTCGAAGCGTGCCTTTTTGCATCCCCTCGGATTCAGCCGGGAAATATCCCCGTTGAGTATCAATTATTTCGATCTTGCACAATGCGCTTTGTTCACCCTTCGACAGAGTAGGTATGGTACAACAAATCCAAAACAGCGAAGAAACAAGAAACGACCAAAATCCTGCGACCTTCACCAGCAGGGCTAATAGCATTAGCAAGCCAATTGATAGGTCTGCTGAATGAAATCCTTCAAAATCCACTAGACCGTATGAAAACAAAAAAAAAAAAAAAATAAGACGGCTTGATTTTCTTCGTCCTATTTTTGCATCCCACGGTCCTAACAACATGGCTAGTTAATACCTACATTAGATCGGTGTAAATTTGTTCGTGAATAGAGGCAGTCAGTTGATGGGATCTGCCGGTAAACTGGATAGCGATTTGGAGATTAGATTAACGCGTCCAAGTTTAGCTTTAAACTGAAATGACGAGGGTACCCGAATGGGCAGCAGCAAATGTGTGATTATCCTAAAACCTCAATTTACACAATCGGTACGTGTTTGCGCAGTTGGAAAATGATTTTTTTTTAAAACATGTGCAAAGAGAGCGAGAGTTTACTTGTGAAAACCGGATAGGGTGGTCTGAAGGAGTTCGAATAAATTACTTAGATGAAAAGAACAAAAATGTGAAATAAATTGGGTCTCATTGCAAGTTTTTTATAATTTTAATCGATAGAGAACTAAACATTCCTTCCAATCATTTGAAACAATTGTTAGCAATTGAAATTCCCCTTGCTGAATAGAGACAACCCCATCACAGGGTCCTGCTTCACATGTGCCGTTGGAAAATTGCGATAAAATCTCAACGGCTTGGCAACGACGCGAAGATTCCTCCGCGTGCGTGTGGTTAGCCAGTACCTATACCTCCTGATGAGCAAACAAAACTCATTTTTCCGGGGTCGGTCGTTTGTTTGCTTTTTGATTAAAATTCAAGGATGGGGAATGGACGGTGGTTCCCGATTCCGATGTAAGGCAGAAAAATGGGTCCTGGTTGGGCGGGCTGGCTAATGAACGTGCTGTAGTAAATGGTTCGCGTCCGAACGAACGAAACAATTACCGCTAATTGCTTAAAAATGAGATTTTCCGGCACGAAGAATGCGGTGTTTGTGTGCGAGCAGATCGAGAAGTAACGATTATGTTATTTTGCTGTTATTATTTTTCGGGTATCGTACAGTAGGCAGTATTGCCGTTTTCTTAACTGACAAAGCGCGACAAAATTAGGTTCGAAAGAAAATGCAAAATTGTTTGCATGTGACTATTGTCGACATCTAAGAGAGTGAAAACAACCAGGCAATGGTTAATTTTAAGGCGAGGCTTTTAACACTTTCGTTCTCAGTTGTTTGCACTGCCCAACGTACCAGGATGTCGCAAGCAGACAACATTACATTTTATTATACAAGTGTTCGCAGTGGCTCTTTTAACGTTAGTTGAATTAGATTTCTAAATTGATGCGTATAGTGTGGTTGTTATCACATATTTTTGACAGATGACACGATGCTACCTAAAGTGATTTTGTCCTTTTCAAGTGACCTAGTATAGGCTGTAGATCTCATTAAATGCAACACAAAATAATGTATGAAAAATGTTTTATGCCCTCAAAATCTTGATTTAGGGGAACATGGGGAGACTTGACCAGGTTTTCAGCTAAAACTGCATAAATCTCTAAAAAGGTCTTCAATCCATTAAAAGTCATTGAGATATAATGCGCAAAGTTATTGTGCGTCTTCATGATTTTTTGCAGAATTTTTAATATTATTTTTGAAAAGTTATAAAAGTTTTTCAGAGGTCGTTTTTTTTTGGTCAAGTTTCCCCACTGCGGGGAGACTTGACCAAGGCGTGGGGAGACTTGACCAAGAGATTTTTTAAAAATCATAACAAAAAATAATGACATAAAACATACTGTAATTATTTTTTTTTCCATATTGTCGAGATCTTTAAGTAGCAGTAAAAAATATAAAAGGGTTGCATTTGATAAATTTAGATTTTTTATAATGCATTTCTTTTTAAGCATTAACTGTACTGCTTGCATTGCATGTTCACACATCACGAAATCAGTCCTACTATTGCTAACTTTGTTTACTAATACTAAAATATAAAGACTTATGTTTGAGGTGGGATTTTTTATGGCGTGATTAACATTAACAGTAGATACCCAAAGCATAATAAATATCAGGAATTTTGTATCTTTCTTCAGCTAATTGCCACTTGGTCAAGTCTCCCCATAAAATCTTGGTCAAGTCTCCCCAACATTAGTTATTACGTTCAATGTCATTCAAATTCTAGTAATAACTATTCCAATGTTGCAATTTATGTATAATCATTTCACTGCTTCACAAAGATTAAGATGGTATATTAGTACATTAATAGTAATTAGTAGTCGAGTAGATATGTCCATACAAAGTTTGATAAAAAATTACATCATTTAATGCAAATTTATTAATCACGTAATATTTTCTGTAAGGAAAGGATTTTTCATTCCAAACTTTTAAAGTTACCTTAAGGGATCGAAACAAGTATAAAAATATTTTTGAAAAAATTTTAAGAATCGAATAGAAAACACCATAGCCAAAAATAGAATTTTGCGCTTGGTCAAGTCTCCCCATGTTCCCCTACCTATAGCAAAAAACGAGTTTTCGGAACTTTCGGCACTAAACAATTTTTTACGTGGTCATTTTTCAACCGATTTCAAATTTTTCGAGTGTTCTGGAAAGAAGAAGAAATGATTTTTCCAACGGTATGCTATGTTATGTTCTTATGTGAAAAATGCTTTGCGGTTTTGGGACAACAATATGAAAACTACCATTATTTTGCGATGTTCACGCGCAAAATATGAAAATTACTCAACATTGTTCTAAAGAAGCACCTTTGCTTCAATAAAAATTTAAAGAGGACATTCAATTTCGCATCTAACGACCTATTTATCATCAAAATCGGTTGAAAAATGGCTGAGGTATTAATTTTAGCTCGCATCAACTCTTAAATCTTTCATGCCCAACTTTTTTAGTGCATGTAGGGTTTCAAAACGATTTTTCCTTGAATGGTGTCTAGAAGCATGAAAAGCCTATTTTGATAAAGATAGGTGCTTCCCTCGCAGTGCTAGAAGCTGCTCAATTTTTACCTTCCAATGCTCAATACAATTCTCCTAGAATATTTACAATAGTTCACTTGCATGGAAAACGTAGCCAAAGACAGTCTAAATTGACAAGTTTTATCAGTTTTCAATAATATTGCAACATAACGAAGATATATGAAAAATTCATTTTCTTTCGCTAACGTGAACTGTCCCTGGCAGCACTGCTCCATCGGAATCCAATCAGACTAATTGCAATAACTTCAGTTCTAGAGCCAATCTTTGTAACTGTTAATACTCAAATGAATGGCAATAGTCACATTTACTAGCCTTACTTGTTTTTGTGAGCAAATCTTGCATCAGTCAAAAGTTATAGCTGTTTAGAAACGTTGTTCTCCACAAACAACATGGGCATGAATGGGTTAAGGGGTTAGTGTTGTCTCTGATATCTTATTTCCATGACAATATTTTTTAGGTTGTAGTACACCATTTTGAAGATATATTATGTGGTTTAATGTCTGCCAATGGAAGTTTACTTGCAATTTTAAATAAGGCTCAGGATCAATTTTCTGCATGACGGCAAAGTGGTATTAAAATGTGTCGTACAGGTTGGGACACTTCAAACAATTTAGCTAATTAAAGACATTATTGCATTATATTTATTTTTTGGTTAATATTTATTTGTTAATTGGTATTTTAGAATAAGAATAAGTAAATGAAAGACGTATTTACTGCCATTTGACAAAGTTAATCTGACTCAGAAGTTATACAACTTGTACACAATCTTGCACGCATGCGTAAGTGCATTGAGTTCTTTGCGACCGGTCTCACGAACACTAATGAAGTTTCCTGGTTGAAAACAATCCCATTTACTTTTGCCGTCTTTGTTTATTATTTTTCACCAGCTTGTAATGTAGTATTTGTGTCATGTGGCGTGTACGTACATGAGCCGTAGAAAAGTCTATGGTGTCCCAACCTATACGATACGCTTGTACTAACCTATTTTTCGAAGAAAAAAATCCAATCACGCAAACGCAAAACCCTGATCGCTAATAATATTTCAGTTACTTCTTAACACTTGAAAATTATTTACGTTGCAATTTCGATGAAAAAGATTAAATTTAAGATGGCCTAAAAATCAGCCCAACAAAAGATTTTTCGCTCGTTTTTTGTCACTGCTCAGTGCAGCCACAGAGAAGAGACATCCATGATCGAACAAAAATATTTAAAAAACGTGTGTAAACATTTGAATTAATATACGATAAACACTAGCGCCGCCACACCAACCTACCCCAACTATCCGTCAAATCCATTTCGGAACTGGTTCGAAATACTGAATGGATTCAGTATGGAAGCTTGCTCAAAGAAAACAACCGATTCCGAGTCTATCGGTTGATGCATTTGAGCTGGAAGTCCGAACCGGTTCCGGTCAAGTTTGACTGGGTAGAGGAATAACCGCTGTCAATTCTGTCGAACTCAGCTACAAAAAACATGACGACAGTAGCGCACCTGGTTTGGATATCCCAACTACCTTCGAAACCGTTAGAGATTTTACACAAGTTGAATGCTGAAGATGGACGTCTGTTCTATGTGGTGCAGCTGGGACAAGAATGAACTATAACTTCAACTTGGCATCAATAGTGAGCTACAACCGAACCTAGTATGTGCTAAAAATACTAAATAAAGGGCGAACACGAAATTATTGGGATACATTCAACAGGGCATAATTTTTTTTACCATTGGGTAAAAATGAACCAAATTTTGAACACTTTCTCATTGATATGTATTGTTTACATGCTGTCAAACTCGAAGTCGTGTTTTTCGATTCAACGAAAATGGAGGTGAATCAACGCGAGTCGAGAGAACAAATTCTTTCCAAACACCTGGAATTTCCTGACCTGTCGCACCGGCAGTTGGGAAAAATGTTGAACATTCACCATTCAACCGTCTCCAGAGTGTTGAAGCGGTTCCAGGAGCGGTTGACGTTGGACCACGGCAAAGGAGCTGGAAGAAAACCGGGACCGGAGAACAAAAAGACGGAGGGAAAGGTGAAGCGGATGATTAAAGCAAATCCCAACGTCTCAAGCCGTGAAAGATCGGTATGTCGCAGAGCTACGTCCAGAATGCAAACAAGGGAGCTGGACTACATACATACAAGGTACAGAATTTCCCAAACCGCGATGAGCAGCAACAATCGACGGCTAAAACTCGGCCACGGAAGCTCTACGAGAAGATGCTGACAAAATATGGCTGCTGTGTGATGGACGACGAAACGTATATAAAAGCCGATTTTAAGCAAATTCCGGGGTTGGAGTTTTTCACCGGCAAGAGCAAGTTCTATGTGGACGACAAATTTAAGAAGAAGAAAATGTCAAAGTTCGCCACCAAATATCTCATTTGGCAGGCCATCTGCTCTTGCGGACTGAGGAGTGAGCCTTTCGTGACAAAGGGCACAGTAAATGGCTAGATCTACAAATCTCAGTGCCTCGAGAAGCGCCTTTTGCCGTTCTTGCAGCAGCACGACGAAGCTCCGCTATTTTGGCCAGATTTGGCATCATGCCACTATTCTAAAAGTGTCCTGGAGTGGTATGAGGCCAATTCTGTCCATTTCGTTCCAAAGGACATGAATCCGGCAAGATGGCGAATCAAGTCGTTCAATCGTGCGCGAAGTGTAAGAAAAATATTAATTTGCGAAGTGGTAAACCATTACAATGTGACGGAAAGTGTAAACACTGGTTTCACAAGGCCTGTACATTGTTATCTGATGTGGAATATCAAGAGATCCAGACGGTTCCCGATAAATTTTGGTACTGCTTGCCTTGTAAGGAGAATCGAAAAGAAAAATACAAGGAGCACGCTAAACATGGCCGATCAACCTTTGTCTACACCACAATCTGCGAGAAAAGCCACTGTTGGATCGTCTAATTTGGAGATGACGATAACACGGATTGAATCCAAGTTGGACCAGCTAATTGGCTGGCAACAGGAAATCATTTCCGAGGTAAGAGGAATACAAGATACCCTCGAAGAACTACGGAATACTACGGATACTCTAGTGGACGAACAACAGCAGCTGCGGGACGATCACCTCGAAATGCGAAAACAGTGACTTTTATGAAGTAGAGATGGATAAACTAAAGCAGAATAAATTTAGGAAATCTTTCGAGATTTCCAATGTTCCCTTAGTGGAGGGGGAGAATTTATTCGACATTACCATATCACTCTGTCGAGTGATTGGAGTTCGACTAGAGCAGAGCGAAGTGAAGGAAATCTTTAGGACTTCTTCAAACATGTCCTCGAAGTCTCAAATTCCTCCATCGATACATGTAAAGCTTAACAAAAAGGAAAAAAGAGATGAAGTTTTAGCCAAAAAGAAGACCAAACGAGATCTTACGACTGATGTATTGAACATAACCTCTGAGAACTCACAAAACGTCAACGTCTACTTTAATGAGGTGTTAACGAAACGATATCTGTACAAAATTGCTGGAGACCTAAAACGCAATGGTAAAATCAATTTTGATAGGATTAAAATGGTAGATTATTGGTTAGAAAAATGGAAAAAAGGTAGAGTAAGAGAAGTAACTTCTATCACAACACTAAATGAATACGCTAAATGATCCTAACCTACATCTACCATTCCAAATAAGCACTAGATATATATCATCAATCAGTCGTCTCAAATTCAATAAGCATACCAGCCTGAAGTTATTCTACTTTAACGCAAGAAGTCTAAAGGAAAAACTTACTGACCTAGAATTCTTGCTCAATGAAGTCAGCTGCCGCGTGGACGCTATTTTGATCACAGAAACATGGTCTAATAAAGACATTGAATCATCTATGTGTCTGAAAGCTTATCAGTGCTTCTTTGCATCAAGATCAACACGAAGAGGAGGTGGTTCAGCAGTATTTGTACACAAAGATATAAATTGTACACTTGTCCATAACTACTGTGACGAATATAACAGTATCGTTGCAGTTGATATTGGTAACCAGGAAAAGATCACTTTGGTGTCAGTGTATAGACCACCACAAACTCTATCATCGTCTATTGATACATTCCTGAATATGTTAGATAGTTTTCTGGTGAACCAACGTTCTAACGCAGTCATAGTGGGAGGCGATTTTAATTTCGATATAACGAAACCAACACCAACTGTTCTTAGGTACACTAATGTTATTCTCTCAAATGGTTTTAATTTTTGTAACTCAACACCTACACGAAATGGAGCGTGTTTGGATCATTTTGTCACGAATAATACTGAACTCTCTATAACGATGCAGCATTTACAGTACAATTTATTCGATCACGATGCAGTATTTCTGGAAGCCGACTTTAACACGAACATTGAATCACGAACGAGTGATTCGTACCCGAAAATTGATATCAATGCACTTCGTGAGTTACTATCTCAGAACCCGATCATCACGCATCACCGAACAAATGTGGATGAAAACTACCAATCATTCATTTCCAAGATTCAAACATGCGAGACAAGAGCAACCGTAGAAACACATCTGATGAATTTGTCCGTAATATCTACAGTTATTGGTGTAATAAAATGACAAGTGTGAAACGACAGAAAATGAAGCAGTATTACGCTAATAAATTCGAAAATAGCAGAGGCAGTGTCATTAAAACCTGGAATACGATTAAGGAGGTATTGACCAGAGCGCCAAAACCAACCAAAAGAATAACGTGCGATGGTAGTTCATCATCGGATAAAAAGCAGATCATCGAGAAGGCGAATCAATATTTTTCATCAGTAGGAAAATGTCTGGCCGAAAAAATTCTGTATACTGCCGTTAAACCGTTACGTTTTCGTACAAAGAACCAGCTAAATTTTGTACCAACAAACACTCTTGAGGTAAAGAAAGTTATTTCCAAACTACCAACGTCTGCATAAACCGGATTCGCTGGAATCCAAACAAAGGTGTTCAAGACATTGAAGGACGAACTTTCACCATACATAGCAGATATTATTAATTCTTCGATGCAGCAATCTCGAATTCTAGCGGATCTGAAAGTATCAAAAATTACAGCCGTCCCAAAGATACCGCTGCCCAAGAATTTCTCAGATTTTCGACCAATCAATATCCCTAGTATCGTTGATAAGGTTCTCCAAAAGGTCATCAATAAGCAGCTCATGAATCATTTGGATGAATATAAATTACTTTCTTCACGACAATATGGAATTCGACCAAAGTCCAATACACAAACTGCACTGTTTGATGTGGTTACTGCAATCCAGTCAAACTGCGATAAAAAGAAAAAGGTAGCAGCAGTGTTTCTCGATCTGAGCAAAGCATTGGATACCTGTGACAAAACAGTACTCGCACGTAACCTTAGTGAGCTTGGTATCAACGGTAAAACACCACAGTGGTTTCGGTCGTTTCTCAGCGATCGTTTACAATTTGTACGAGATAAAAACATATCCAGTTCAATGGGAAAGGTTGAATGCGGCGTGGTACAAGGCAGTACTCTAGGTCCCACATTGTTCAATTGCTATGTAAATAACTTGAAGGATCTACAATTGCATGGTACGATGTTTATGTATGCAGATGATAATGTGCTGATATATGCTGGTGATTCATGTACTGAACTGCAACAACTAATCAGTGGAGATTTGCTCCGGTTAAGAAGATGGATGAACCAACACAAACATTCAGTGAATATTAAGAATACAAAATACATGCTGTTCAATGTAGAAAAAAGTTTTAATTTGGATGTGTTGTATAATGACATTCCAATCGAGCGTGTTGATGAATTCAATTATTTAGGTGTTTGGATAGACAGTGATATGAAGTGGACTACCCACATTAAAAACATAAGTGCGAAGTTGGCCCAAATCGCCGGTGTAGTTAAAAGGATTTCTAAAGTGATTCCTGTTGAAATCAAGAGGAACCTCTACTATTCTCTTTTCCATAGTCACTTGGTCTATGGGATTCTTGTGTGGGGTGCAGCCAACAAAACAGCAATCAAACCAATCCAAGTGCTGCAGAATAAGGCAATTAAAAATTTGTTCGGATATAATCAGAGAACACCTACGGAACACATTCACAATAAACACCATTTACTACTAGTTGAACATGTGTATAGTACTGTGGCATGTTTGCACATACACAAAATGTTGCACAACAGTATCCACACAAACACAGCACTATCCAGAGTCTTCGAGCAGCATCAGCACTACACACGCGGAAGAGATCGCCTAGTTACTTGGAGAAGCAATACTCGAAGATATGGGCAGAACGCAGTTCTCTACAAAGCAACTGCACTCTACAACAATCTTCAAGATGAATTAAAGGAACTTCCTGTAACTAAATTCAAACATCGACTGAATCAGCAAAAGCTCTCTGAACAACTAAACGTTTTTTCTTAGGCTTCAATTAGCGCTTTTAACTTTGTCTCTATAATAATTTTAATTTAAATTTTAATTAATAATTTGGATAATATTGTCATTTTTATGTCATAATTAATATTTTTATAAATTATTTAGATGAAATCTCCTAACTTACAACGATAAAAAAGTATTGTTTGCAAATTAATGGCAAATGTTAAGTGAATAAATAAATAAATAAAATAAAATCCGCCAAACTGTCCGGAGCTGCGCCCGGTGAAGCAATACTAGGCAATGATGAAGCAGGAACTTCGGACGAGCAAGAAGACAGTTAAATACGAGAAGGACATGTTAAGAAAATGGAAAAAACTGAGAAACTGGTACCGGATGACACTGTAAAGACTTTGATGGAGGGCATCAAGCGAAAATGCGTTCAATTTTACACTCAAGACTCCATCGATTAACTTTTCTTTTGATTTTTGAAGTAAATATATGTATAAAACTACCCTAAAATTTTGGCTTGATTTTAAACATTATAAGAAAATTGGCATGCCATTTTCGGTGTCGCAATAATTTCGTGTTCGCCCTTTATAAATGTACCCAACAATTGAATTCTATTGTCCAAGCATGAGAAAGGTACAATTGCACTACTACGTGCATTAAAACGCTTTTTTAGACTAAGACTTAAAAGATGAATATGCTGGAATTGCTCTACAGCGGCTGACCAAACCTTAGTGTTTACGAACTTATATCAGTTTAAAGGGCAGCCATATTTATTGTAGGCTTGTTATTATATTGATTTTAATTTTGTAATAATGATTATCAACATCCTCCATCTCTACCATTGATAAAAAATTCATTCAAATGGTTCCTCAGCTTTCGTTAGAAATAAAAATTCCAATCAAGCAGCCCAAATATTCCCAACGGAATCGTCCATTTTACAATTGTGATAATTTATCTACGCTTCCAAATCCGCTTTTATTGATTCTAAAATTGATTTATGGTGGCAGATTTCACACCTGAATTCTACCGCCATCGCATCGTCATGGTAGCCGTCGCGTCGTCGTCATCATCCTTCCCTTCACTCTTGTCCTCGGAGGAAGGTGCGGTTATAACAGGCAATAAAAGCTATCCTTTCCAGCAGCAGTAGCATGGAGATCAAAGCGGTTCGCTTTCAGATCCTTCACCAACGATACGAAAGAAGGTTTTTTTTTTGGTTTTTAACTTTTCTGAGATAAAGAAACGCTTTGTAATCTACCAACAATCATAAAAAAATAGTTTGTGGGTTTCGTAGTGCAGAAAATAATCGGTTGAAAAAAATTTTTATTTGAAATGTAATACGACATTTTCCGAATCTGCCATGTAAATTTAATATATAGAATGAACAAAAAAATTTACACCACTAGGTGATATCAGATCGGTTTTTTTATTGCACCATCTCTTGGGAAGCAGTGAGATTTCAAATGAATATTTTTCATGATTTACGTCAAATTTCTTCCTTGCTCTAGTTTATTCTAAAAGACCGCGGATCCTAAAAGTTGTAGAAAGTAGCTGAAATCATAACCTGTGTGGAACGCAGGTGTCGTGTATTTCGTGTGGAGCCATCGCGCTGTCGATTTACGTGCATAGGAAAGAACTCTAAGGATACTGTCTCGGGTGAGATTTACACACGCATTAAGGATTAAAAAAAGAGATACGAAAGCGATAGGGTGGCTGTCGTCGCCTGGTTTTTGAAATTACCCATAAATTCACCCCCCACAGAGTGTTTAATGGTCATCACGTGCCTTCCTCTCAATGAGATGAGCCATCGAAATCATGCCTACCCCCTTGCGAAGGAAGTTTGCCACTTTCTTGGATTGACAGTTGATTCCTTCGACAGGAGGGATATTTACCTACAACGCAAAATTCTGCCATGCAAACTGATGTGCGTTTCGTCGATGGTCAAAACCGTCAATGGTATATCAATAGCAGATCGCGTTGAGATTTTATAAATTGCCAAGAAAATGCAGAGGGGATGATGATGCTTTGTCGAAGGGACACTAATGTGCGAAAATAATTTTATTACGCGAACCAGAAAAAGTCACTTCAATTTATGACCAGTCGAATCTGGCTGCCACGACGTCAAATTTGGCACGCACTATCAAGAGCAGAAAGAAGCTGGCACTATTCGAGGGCAGTATACCGTGGTGACGTTTCAACCCTCGGCAAACCACCGCGTTGGATGATGGCCTTGACGTATAGCACCATGAACCGTTGCAGCCCGTTGTCAGTACATTCTGTGGAACCGATTCACGACCCATTTTGCCTTTCGATACGATTGTTCAATTATGCTAATGAACGTCTATTCTTCCATTTTTCTGCGGGAAATAGTATCAACAGGGATCCCGTTGCTAGACGGAAGAAGTGCGGAGTTTATATCGTACAATTTTTTGAAAACTTTTCAATAAAAATGAAATAAATAATGTTCCTCGCGTAATATTTCCAACGGAGTTTCTGAAGAGATACATCAACGAATAATAGACTTTTCGGTAAGTTTGCAGTAGGCCTTTTTTTGATATACACAAAGTATATCATATTTTCGCCAAACATCGCCTCAGTCCACACCGTTCTTCACTGCAGTAAGTGCCTCTTTATAAATAAGGGCTAATAATAACCGCTCGTCGTTAGCTTGCTGGCTGGTGGAACAGAATGAAGGAAATGGGAAAAGGAACTTGTGTTCAGCAGGGATGAAAATAAATGCAACTCGTAAGTAGTGTTTATTGTACAGCGAAAGTTGAGGAACAACAATATGTATACCGCTTTGCTGTTTATTGCGTCGTATCAACTATCTTTGATTGGCTGTAGTAAAAATTTTGTGAGGAGGGTCGTTTCAATTGTTTTTGAAGGAAGTGAAAAATATAACTAATTTCTTCATACGTGATCATCAAAGTAATTGAACGGAGCATAGTTCGAGTAATGAATGTTAAAGAAGCCAATTAAGATACAATTGAACAAAGTAAAGATTAGAATTTAATGATTAAAACATTTGAGATTAAACTAAATAAAATTTTTTGTTTCGATTTTCTGTACTATTCCGATGATTTTCATTCCACTTTTCGTGTTTCATTCATGCCACCCATTTGAGCACATTAGTTACAGCAGTGTTTGTCTTTTCTGTTCAACACATTGGTTACCTAGAACATTTCGCTAATGCATATAATGCATTACTGTGATTCAATCATTTTTCGAATAAGAATCATGCATTATTTGCATTACAGATTAAGTACTCAATTCACTATGGAATATATGGATGAATACACCATATAGCGTAAACAGCGCGCTTCAGAGTGGGTTAGCTGATTTTAACCATTCTGCAAATTAGAATGTATTATATAAATACTTAGGTTTCAGGAGCCAATTTGACGTCTTCAAATTGGACAAAGTTGCTTCGCAGTGTTGGAATCAGCGATATTTCACTAATTTAGCCTATCAGAATTGAGCAAATGAGAATTTCAAATTAATGTAATAAACTAAGCTTCAACTAATTAAGCTAGGAAAGTTTGACTGTTTTTTGCCTTTTTCATATAAATAAAGGTTATACAATTGTTGGGCTGCAAAACGGTGAGTCGACAACCTGGAAGGAGCGTCCAAAATAGCTCTGGTCCTCACAAGTCCCTACCTCATGCTTCCCCGGGTCATATGATTACAACGACCGCCAGTTAAGAGTTGTGTGCTTAGCTGGTAGTGCAGCCTGGGCACTGTTGTCTTTCTTACTTCAGCTAGATTGAGGAGGTACGTCTCGAGCGTCTGTTCACTAAGGAGGTGCGGCTTAAACAGCGTCTGTTCTGGCATCCAGCGGCTGAGTATGAAATGCTGTATCGTGTCAGCTATACCTAAGGTGTCAGCCCCACCAGCGCGATGTAGGTAGCGCGACCCCGGTAAGGTAGCCTACCGAACCCTCCCACTTACCACGAAAAGTGAAGAAGAAAAGAAAAACGAACGATACTTTTGACAACCGACCCAGTTACGAAATAAGGACAATGATTGGTAACTCGGAACGTGGAATGTCAGTACTTTGAGTGAATCCGAACGAGTGAGTCTTTTGGCTCGCGAACTGCAGAGGTTGGAGTGAGCGTGGCTGCGATTCAGGAGGTGCGGTGGCCTAGAACTGGAGAACGTGAATTCGGGGCGGTGAATCCCATCGCCAACACTTCCTTCAAATACAACATCTACTATAACGGCGGCGAAAAGGCAAAACATGTAGTCGGTTTCATAGTGATCGGCTAGCAGATGAAGCGTGTTATAAGGTGGAAACCGGTTAGCGAGCGAATCTGTTTATTGAGAGTACGGGGTAAATTCTTCAACTACAGCTTGATCAACATATATGCACCGACAAACGATAAACCCGATGACGTGAAGGACGCGTTTTACTAGTGTCTCGACAAAAGCTACGGAGAGTGCCCAAAGCATGACGTGAAAATTGTTATCGGGGACGCCAACGCTCAGGTCGGTAGAGAGGAATTTTCCCGTCCAATCATTGGGAAGCAGAACTTTCACTCTGTAACCAATGACAACGGCCTGAGACCTTCGCTGCAGCTAGAGGGATGGCCACCAGCAGCACTTACTTTGCACGCAAAGACATCCCTAAGCACACCTGGATGCACCCGAATGGCGAAACTTGCAAACAAATAGACCATGTCCTGGTAGACGGCCAACACCTCTCGGATGTTATATATGTGAGGACCTTCAGATGACCAAACATCGACTCTGATCACTATCTCGTTGTCAGTAAGATTCGAGCACGGTTATCAACCGTGGCGAACTCAAGAACTTAGCGACCGTTGCGTTTCAATATCCAGCGCTTCTCAGCAGATGGTGTGACGAACGAGTACCGCCAGAAGTTTGATGAGCAGATAAGGGGAAACAACGTAGACGACAACCTCAACAATCTGTGGGAGTCAATCCACGGAGCGGTGAGCACAGCAGCGCGAGAAGTAATAGGTACTGCTCAGAGACGAGACCCAGAAACGGTTGGTTCGATGAGGAGTGCCAGAGAGTGACGGATGAGAAAAATGCTGCCGGAAGCCGGATGTTAGTGTCTGGTACCCGGCAGAACAGAGTGCGGTACAAGGAAGCAAGAGGAGCCGAAAAAAGAATTCACCGCAGAAAGAAAAGGCAGTACTGAATACTTTACGCTGACATGACAAACGAACCGAGTGTTCATTTTTGACAGTTCGCTTGTACTGTTGACATGGACTTAGAAATATTTTTTGCGATTTTATTCGAGCGAATCTAGTCGTCCACAAAAATTTACTAAGTCCATGTAAACAGTACTAGTGAACTGCCAAGAAAAGTGAGGTTAACTGTGCCAGTGAAGAACCTAATTGGGAGAACGTGATTACTGAGGCGCAAAACAGTATGGAACAAAATGATATGCGGAAATTTTATGAAACTGTCAATGGCGTACGGAGAAAACAGCGCCGTCTCCCGTCATGTGCAATGACCGTGAAGGTAACTTGCTGACAGATAAAACTATGGTGGCAGCCAGGTGGAGTGAGCACTTCGAGACATTGTTGAATGGAGATAATGTTAGCGCGTCAACGAACAGAATAAGGAAAAGTGACGATGGGCAAGCTGTGGAGCCTCCGATTCTAGAATAGGTGGAAAAGGCAATCAAGGAGCTGAAAACTGTAAGGCTGCTGAAAAGGACAACCTCCCGGCCGAACTTTTCAAACACGGTAGTGAGCAGCTGCACGAAATACTTCACCGTACTCTTTTGAAAGTATGGGAAGAAGAAGAACTACCTGCTGACTGGCTAGAGGGCCTCATTTGTCCATTATACAAAAAGGGACACAGACTGGAGTGCGCCAACTATCGGGGAATATCGCTTCTCAATTCGGCGTACAAAATTATGTCACGTATTCTGTTCAACAGATTGAGGCCGTTGGAGAAGTCTTTCGTCGGCGAATACCAAGGTGGTTTTCGTGAAGGCCGATCAACAACGGACCAGGTGTTTACCATGCGACAGACCCTAGATAAATTCCGGGAATACAACTTGCAGACAAACCATCTGTTTATTGATTTCAAAGCGGCGAATGATTCAGTGAAAAGAAACGAGTTATGGCAGATGATGGTAGAACATGGTTTTCCGACTAATTAGGCTGATTCGTGCAACGCTGGATGGATCGAAATCAAGTGTTCGAAGTGAATTGATTGAAGCAGGGTGATGCGCTGTCAAACTTGCTGTTCAACATTGCTCTTGAAGGTGCCATCAGGAGCAGGCGTGAAAAGGAACGGTACCATTGTCACTCGGTTACATATGCTCCTAGGATTTGCGGACGATATTGATAACATTGGAATCGATCGCCGAGCCGTGGAAGAGGCATTCGTGCCTTTTAAAAGGGAGATTGCAAGCATTGGTCTCACAATCAACACCAGTACATGATCGCTGGAAGAATACGTGGGTCCAATAGTGATGTTGGTGGTGAAGTGGTGTTAGATGGTGATAAATTTGAAGTAGTGGAAGAATTTGTGTATCTTGGAACTCTAGTGACGTGCAATTATGATGTTACCCGTGAGGTGAAAAGGCGTCTTGCAGCTGCAAATAGGGTTTTTTACGGACTTCGTAGCCAGCTGTAGTCCCGTAGTTTGCAGATGAAGACAAAATTCGCGTTGTACAAGACATTGATAGTTCCGGTTGCCTTGTACGGCCATGAAACGTGGACGTTAAAGGAAGTTGATCGTAGAGCGTTCGGTGTCTTCGAACGTAAGCTGCTGCGAACAATACTCGTCGGTAAAGAAGAAAATGGCATCTGGCGGCGTCGCATGAATCACGAGTTATACCAAGTATATAAAGGAGTGGATATTGTCAAGCTAATAAAAAACGGCAGGCTGCGGTGGGCTGGTCATGTGGTACGAATGCCGGAAGAACGACAGGCGAAAATAATATTCAATAGAGAACCGGGAAGAGGCCGACGACTCCGTGGCAGACCGCGTAGACGATGGCTGTATGCAGTGGACCAGGACCTAAAAGCACTCAATGTCCAGGTTGACTGGAAGAGATTGGCCCAGTGGAGGAGAATTCTTCACTCGGCGTAGATTAAACGAAGCGAATTGTTGCCCATCAAGTATCAAGTAAGTATACAATTGTTATCTTTACTTTCTTTCTAGTTACCGGTTTTACCGAATATCGTTTTTGCCTTTCTCATATAAAGAAAGGCTATGCAATCACTGTAAAAATCGACTTTTGAACCGAGACCCGGAGGGCCGAGTGTCATACACCATTCGATTCAGTTCGTCGAGATCGGCAAATGTCTGTGTGTGTGTATGTATGTGTGTGTGTATGTGTGTGTGTATGTGTGTGTGTGTCATTTAAACTCACACAATTTTCTCAGAGATGGCTGAACCGATTTTCGCAAACTTAGTTTCATCTGAAAGGTATAACGCTCCCATAAGCTGCTATTGAATTTTTAGTTGATCCGACTTCCGGTTCCGGAGTTACGGGTTGAAGAGTGCGGTCACACAGCAAATTCCCATATAAACTGGTACCATCATGATGTTCAAATGATGTAAAACATATTAAAATTGATGTAACATTACTCTATTTTGGGGGTCTGGATCACTAATGGTCAATCAAAGCAGCTTTGACCACATTGGCCACCTATGACGGTTCATGACGCCCCCTTGGAACCCGCCAAGTTCCTAAGCTAATATCACACCCATTCCACAACGAATTCTCTACCGATTTTTACAAACTTGATTTAAATGAAAGATACAGTAATGCCATTGACTGCTGCTGAATTTCATTCGGTTCTGACTCTTACTTCCGGAGTTACAGGGGTGTTAGTAAGGATACACTGGAATTTCCCATATAAATCGGTACAATCGTAATACCTCAGAGGCTAAAAACTATTGAAATGGTCACCAAATTACTTCTAATCGCAGATCTAGATCAGTGATTGCCAATCAAACATTCTTTGAATATATTGTCCACTATCGACGATTCCGGTAGTCCGGAATTCCGGGCATATTCCACAATTAAAGTCACATCGGTTCATCGGTGAAGACTGAACCGATTTTCTCAAACCAAGTCTCAAATGGAAGGCAAAATATGCAGTTGAGTATTCCGTCGCCGCACCGCCCCCCCCCCCCCCCACCGCCTTGCCCTTACACCTCCTTCCTTCATCACTCCCCTCCCTTTGGACGACCCTCACGCCCACATTTCCTTCATCCACCCCGTATACCGAAATAAGATGAAGGATTTCTGACGCATCCTCCACTCCCACTGTACTAACCCCCATTCCTAACACGTTCAAACCCATTCCACCAACCTTTCCAAATTATAATCACATGAATATAACATTGAACTCATGCTTATTAAGCTAATTAAATATTATTCTTTTGCCTTTCTTATATAGAAAGGTTACGCAATTGCTCCAAAAACCGACTTTCTAATCGAGGCCCGGAGGGCCGAGTCTCATATAACATTCGACTCAGTTCGCTGAGATCGCAAAATATCTGTGTGTATGTGTGTATGTATGTATGTATGTATGTATGTATGTATGTATGTATGTTTGTATGTATGTATGTATTTATGTGTGTGTATGTGCGGATTTGTTAACAAAATGTCCACATCGGTTTCTCGGAGATGGCTGAACCGATTTTTACAAACTAAGATTCAAATGAAAGGTATAATATTCCCATAGGTTGCTATTGAATTTCATTTTCAACTGACATCTTGTTCCGGATTACGAGTTGAAGAGTATGGTTACAATACAAAATTTGTTGATTTGTCCACATCGGTTTCTCGGAATTTTCTGAACGAATTTTGACAAACTTGATACTAAATGAAAGGTCCATAAGCTGCTGTTGAAATTTGTGTGGATCCGAGTTCTGGTTCCTGAATTACAGAGTGATACGAACGATCACGCAGCAAATCCCAATTCTAACGAATTCTGCGATGAATGTAAATAGGTGAAATTTTTTCCAAAATGTAAACACAACTATTGAATTTGTAGATCTAGGTCACCAACAGTCATTCAAAGTCTCTTTGGCCACACTGGCCACCATCGACGAATCCGGAAGCATCCAAATTCAGAATAACGGTTATATTGGTTTCTCGAAAATGGCTAGACCGATTTGATCAACTTAGTCTCAAATGAAAGGTGTTGCGTCCCTGGAAACTGATATTAAATTCCATCTTCATCCGACTTCCGGCTCCGGAGTTACGGGTTGTGGAGTGCGATCACATAGAAAACTCCGATTCAAACCGATACTGCGATGAATGCAAATAGGTGCTCTTATATAGGTATACTTACCAAGTGTAATAATAATGAAAGACATTTCCATAATGTTATATTGTACGAACCAGCTATTAAATCATAGTTTGGAGAAATGAGAAAGGCACAATTGCACCTCTAGGTGGATTAAAACAGGTTTTTTCATTTCTAATACCAAAAAATACCGGTTATTTTAAATGCCTCGGTTTTCCCGCTACTGGCAGAGTCACGTCGCGGTCTACTCAGTCTAGTCTCCGGCGGTGAGTCTAGCTTACGCCGACGGAGAATTTCCCGGGGAAGGAAGTTCTCCTGATATCGATTCTTCTTTGGTTTTAGCACCGCAACTCCTTTAATCCCTTTGCTTCCTCTCTTGTTCCACTTCGCTTCATTTCCCCGATGAGCCATTCAGTTCCCGACTTTAATAAAATATTGTTCGCGAACTACTCGGTCTAGTCGTCGATGATGGATCTAGCCTACTCCAAAAGAGAATTCCCCGGCGGGAGAGGTTCTCCCGAAACCGATGTTCATTTCCGAAAGCTATTTAGCTCACCGCTTCGTCCCGATCTACTCGATCTAGTCCCCGGCGGTAGATCTAGCCTACTCAACGGGTCAACCGGTAGGTGCTGAGCTCCATATAGTGATTCCGGGTGGAGTGTAACTTCTGGTTCACTCCCGCCTCAACGACCCACTGATAGCCATTCGACGCGGTTTACTCGGTCTAATTCCCGACGGTAGACATACCCTACTCACGAGCTACCCGGTAGGGTGTCGAGGACGGTCTGGCGATTACGGTGAAGCCTGATGTCCGGTTTGTTAGCGCCCCGACGACCAGAACCAGGTGCTACGTCGCGTACTTCTCAACTGGTACTCGGCGGTGGACCTGGTCTACACCGACGGAGAGTTCCCCGTCGGCGACATTTCCCTCGAAACCCGATTTTTGGTTTCACGGCGATTTTCTAGCCAATGGTGCTACTTTGTTGTTTCCTTCGCCTTTTCCTCTGTAGCTCGAAGTGTATAATTGTAACCACTCTGTTGACAGCGTCCCAGGTAGGCTCATCGTGGTACATTTCTCCGACAATTTTGACAACTGTCGCATCAGACATACCTCTACGAACTTCTTCGAACCTAGGGCATTCAAATACCATGTGTTCCACGAAATTCACCTCTCCATGCTTCCTATGTACTGAAGCCGGCACATTTGGCATGAGACGGTAGGTCCACTTTCGTTTCTCCGTGTTATCCCACTCCTGCAGCCATTTAGCCAACGAGTCCGCTCGGACTAGTTTACTTGCATTACGTGCATTTCTCCGTTGGTACCATTCCACGTCCTCAGCCAGAGTGATGCAGATCGGAATCATCCTGGCGATACCGCGTACTGCCTCCGATGATATTGTTCTGTATGCACTCGCGATTCGTACGGCCATCAGCCGAAATGTCTCGTTCAGCTTTTCAGAGTTCCGATTGGTTTTCATCGCAGCACCCCAGGTAGGAGGTCCATATCGGAGTATCGATGACGAACCAGTAGATAGCAGATATCTCGTGCTGCATCTCGGACCGCTGACGTTTAGCATGGTTCTCGCTATTGCGTTCGTTGCCTTCGCTGACATTTCGCAGGCGTAGTTGACGTGGTCGTTGAAGCTCAACCGGTCGTCGATTATCACTCCCAATTGCTTCAGTGCACGCTTCGAAGCAATCACGTGCCCCCCGAAGTCGATTTGCATCCGCTAAACTGCTTAGCAGGTGCAGACCAGCAACACCTCTGCCTTGTGGTGAGCTATTTACAGCTTGACCCCGTTCATCCAGCGATAGCCTTTATTGTCTCCGTCAAGACCCCTTCGTACATCCCATTCCAAAGGGTTGGGCCGAGAATGGAGTCCTGACAAACGCCCGCTGTGACTCGCATTGACTTCTACTCTTCGCTCATCTCGTACAACAGCACTCTGCTCTGAAAGTAGCTGTTCAGGATCTGTCATAGATAGTCGGAAACCCTCATTCTGGGCAGCGCTGCAATAATGGCTTCCCAGCTGGCGCTGTTAAACGTATTCTTCACATCTATAGTTAGAATAGCGCAATATCGATCTCCTCTTCTGTTCTGTTTAGATGCCTTCTCAACACTCTCGAGCACTGTCCAAATTGCATCCACTGTCGATGCTCCTTTGCGGAATCCGAACTGCATCTTGGACAGCCCGCGTTCACTCTCCGTGCATTTCATCAACCTGTTAAGAATGTTTCCAAGTGTATCCAGCAGACATATGGGCCTATTCGAGGCCAGTTTACCCGGTGGTCTCCACGGCTTCGGCAGCAACACCAGCTTCTGTACCTTCCACATTTCGGGGGAGTTGCCTTCATTTAAACACTTCGGCAGCACCACCCTAAACAAGCCCGGATACGTCATGATCTCAGCTTTCAGTCCCACGTATGGAATTCCATCCGGACCGGGGCTTTCTTTGATTTCAGGCGCTTCGATGCTTCTGCGAGCTCATCGTCACTTAGTGATCGTCCGTGTTTGCTCCTTCATCTTCGTCGTACGGTGTCGGTGGCCAGATAGTTGATTCGTGCTTCGGGTAAAGACCTTCGACGATTATCTTCAGCTTAACCGGGCACATTTCGGCTGGCGTCGTCGAGCCCTTCATTTTTGCTATTACGGCTTGGTACGCGTTGCCCCAGGGATTGGCGTCCACTTTTCGGTACAGCTCCTTGTGGCAATCTGACTTGCTAAGCTTGATCTCTCGTTTTAAAGCATCCTTAGCTTCCCGAAACGCTGCCTTGCACCCCACTCTATTTGGCTCCGATACTGCTTTCAGAACCCGCCTTCTGGCTGGTAGACAATGCAGCGCGTAGCGTGCTAAGCGGCTCATTCCACCAGTAAAGTGGACGCCGTATATAGCGTGGTTTCAGTTTTCGCGGCATTGTGGCGTCAGAAGCCGTCACAATCCTTCCTGCATCCACTTTCTCGGACCCGCAGAACGGCCAAAGTGCCTCAACGAAGAGGTCTTTGTTGAAGGCTTTCGTTTTCCACTTTCGTTCGCCGGTTATCCTTCTCCATGCTGAAGCAGAATTCCGTTGACCGATACGGCAGCGAATTGCCTGGTGGTCGCTATGCGTATACTTTCGCATACTATTTAATCAACGATCGCCGTCAATAAAGGATTACATAATGTGACGTCGATGATAAACACCCCCCGCCTCTCCGAAATGTGCTAACAGAACCTTCATTCTACAATCGTACGTCTAATTTCGCTAGAGCTTCCTGCAGGATACACCCTCTTGTATTGGTTACTCTACTGCCCCATTTCACAGACCAGGCGAAAAATCACCCCCAATGAGTACCGGCTTCCGACCGATCAACTGCTCGGTTAACTGCTCCAGCATTAGGCTGAACTGCTCTACTGTCCATCTTGGAGGAGCGTAACTGCTGCACACGAAGACACCATTGGTTTTGGCGATCACGAAGCCCTTGTATGAGTGTTTTACTACTTCTTGAATGGGGATTCTGTTCATAACTTGTATCACAGCCGTTCACGATCTATCCGCCACTCAGTTACCGTTATCAGGAGGCACTTGATACGGCCCTGTAATCACAGCGATATCACACATAGTTTCGATCGTAGACTGTCACAACAGTTGTTGTGGGGTGCTACAGTGATTCAGATTTATCTCGGTTATCTCCATTACCGTTGGCATGAAGTCGTTTTCTTGTAGGCAGGATATTTAAAGCCATCCGTCCTCTGGAGTGTAAAGCATGCACTCCGGCCTCTGCTTGCAGTGTCTCGATGACACGTCTCTCCGCATTTCCTGTACATCCTGAATCTATCCGGGCCTTTACAGACCCCTGCCAAATGTCCAAAACCCAAACATTTGAAGCATTTCTCCGTTTGTTTATTCACTCGTGGGGCGGCTCGACCATTCGACCGTAATTTTGCCTACCTTCAGTGCCTTATCGGCAGCGGTTACCGATATCCTTTCTTTCACCGGATCGCCATGTACACCTCGCCCAGGTTACACTGTTGCTTCAGTGCACCTCCCAGCTCGCCTTCCGTCGTGATTAAATAAGGTCCTTGCACACAATCACCATCTCTGTGTTTAAGGTTTTAACTTCTGCCTTTTCACCCATTGATTTGGTCCCGCAAGGTCGAGCTATTACTCGTGGGATCCTTCTTCAACTCGAATCTCGTATCTCACTTTTTGGGTACGCCTGATTCTTACCACGTTTTCCCTCAAACCCTTCAGCTCCGGGTCCTCTCTAACCTTCTTGAGCAGCACATAAATCGTCTCGTCATTGGCTTTGACGAGCACGGCTTCTCCCTTTGGCGCCCTCTGACGAGCCGAAGATTTTCCTTTCGTATTCTGCTCCTTTTTTCGCTCTTTCTTCTGCATTTACTGTTTCCCGTGTTTCTGCTTCCGACTTACAACGGTACTCCATCTTTCTCCCTGTTGGTTGACGTCCTTTCCGTTGGCAACAACAGCGTCCTCGAGAATCTGCCTCTTAGGCCCGCCTGGTCTTCCGTCTCCTGGCGAGGTTCTTGTCCTCTTTGGAGTCACGGAAACTGGCGTGTTCACCACTTCAATCTGCTTCTCTTTCCCCTGCTTCGGTTGGTCTTGGAAGATAGTAACCTTAGCCTACGCCAATGTTCGCTCAGCTATATTAGCCCTCCGCGTTGCCGTGGCTGACACTAGCGTCTTTCGGATTCTGAGAATCGAAATGTCGTTATGGACATTGTTTCTGGTGTCTACAAACTTGTGGAGCTCCTCCGCTTCACAACCTCTACTTTTGGCTTCTGTGAGGTGTAACTCATCCCGCTATACAGTGACTGTTGTTGCTGCTGCTGGTGCTGCTCCTCCTCCTGTTCTTGCTGAATGACTTCAGCTGCTACTGGTGGTGGTGACCTTACCAAACCATCTCTGGCAAACGGTTTCGCCGCGCTTGCTCCTAATGTGTGAGTTTCTTTTTTTTCTTTATTTTATTGGGTCCCATTTCCGTCTTTTGTGATCCCATGATTATCTATGCAGCAGGGAGGTCATGCAAGGGTTGACACTATCATTAATGGGGAGTACTGTTCAGAGCAGGATTGGCGTAAAATCGGGAATGCTCCATCCGAACCTAGTACCACCAACTAAATGATGACAAGTTTTAAACGTACCCGGACACCTGCCAGGGATTTGTCACGACGGAGGCAGCCGTGCTATTAGCCTACTCGCCATTTCAAACCGAAATCGGGGAGTAGAACAGCACGCTTGTCAACCCGAAGTCGCGTCCAATTCGTGATCCGTGTTTTGTCCGTTGACGTTCGCCATGGCCAGTATACCATAATCAGGATATTGCAGGCGTCGATTCTGATGGGCTAATTGGCACTCCGGTTGGGAAAGGGTGCTATTGTTGCTAAGATCTTAGATTACTACAACCTTAGCACCTTTGCAGAAGCGGCACAGCTGCTTTCGGAGTTATGGTTAGTTCAGATACATAGTCTAACTGGACCCCCAGATGGTGCTAGTTACTGACGAGGAGAATCCGAAACACTAAAACAAAAAACCATACTTTATGTAAGGTATGTGCCCTCATGCACAAAAAAATTGGTCTTGTCCAAAATTTTTCCCACTTGGGAATTTTGCATAATATTTTATGATTTTGTGAACTATTTCGGGTGGTGAGATGACTAATTCGCTAGAAATCATGAATCAATTCACGTATACATGAATAATAATTTATGATTTGTGACCTATTTCACGATCGTGACTAGTATATTACGAATCATGTACTAGTTAACGATGATTGAAAGAATTCATGTATTATATTCCGAGTTTCATGAAATAGTTCACGAGAAAATATGTTTTGATTTTGTGAACTAATTCACAACTGTGAAAAGCAGATCATGTTCAACACGACGAATTTCGCGCCAACTGGAACAAATGTTGGCAGCACCCTCTCAGATTTTAATGAAACTTTGTGTACATGAGAACTTTGTCGCAAAAAGCCACTTTGCATACTTTGTTTTTGTAAAAAATATCTATTTCAGAATAACCCCATCTTTGATTTGGATGAAATTATGTTCCAAGATTGGTAATTATGTTTCTTACCTACCGTCAAAAATTCAAGTTGTGCACTTTCAAGAAAAAAGTAATTTGAAAAAAAAAAATTCCAAGTCCTGATTTTTTCTCAGTGCACTTTTTATCGAAAACTAAACCAATGAAAGTCATTTTCATCTCAGAATCCAATTTCCTAACTGCTAGTTGCCTGATATATGCAAAAAGTATCAGTAACGAATTTGCTATTCGTTTGGCATATTACCCTGGTTACTTGTACCTTACCTGAATCAATACTCATTTTAGCAAAAAACAGTACTATAAAATTAAGACCTTAAAGCAGTCTAGTAACAACAGTTGTGAAGAGCAGTTCTAGTAAAATTATCATTATGGATAAATTGTATAAATCAAAGTTAAACAGTATCAAGTGCTGTGTAATGATAAACAATCCGAAATGTGATCGTAATAATTTACGTTCGGAAGTCGCCATCTTGGATTCCAACATGGCGTCAGACATAAATTTGTGGTACCTACCATTCCGAAAATACTCAATCAGTCTAGATTCTAGACTGTGAATTCTGAACTCTGCACTCTTCACGTTGTATTCTGGACACCGAGTTCTGGCTTCGATATTCTGTGCTATGGACTCTGGACTGTGTACTATAAGGTCTAGGGTCTTGATTCTGGACCCTGGAGTCCGAACTCTAGATCCTGATGTCTGGACTCTGGAATCTGCACTCGGAATTCTGGACTCTTGGCTATCCCCTAGGTACTTAGGATTCGGGTCTCTGGACTACGGACACTTTAGATTCTGGACTCTTGGCGCTGGCCTCGAATTTCTGTACTTTGCACTCTGGACTCTGAACCATATGCTTTGGTATCTGGAATCTGAGCTCTAGACTCAGGACTCTGAACTTTAGGCTCTGAACTCGGGTCTCTGGATTCTGGGCTGTGGGCTCTCTCCTCGGGACTCTGGATTCTGGCTCTGTGCTCTGGACCCTAGGCTCTGAACTCAGGACACTGGGCTCAGTTTTTTTGGTTTTTTTTTATTCATTTCGTTTATTTGATAGGCACAAATGCGTTAGCTTGGCGGTGCCAAATGCTTTTGTTTTTACATTTTGGATATCTTAAAACTAGGAGGTTACAATGTTGAAATATTTTTTTTTTACAAAGGAAAAGAAAGTTTACAGCTATCTTAAGACTAGAAATAAGATTCAATATACAAAAGAGGGCCAAAAGATTTTTTTATGAAAAAATTTAAAACAAGGGATTCATTTTGATATACAAGAGGGAGAGTAATAGTATTTTACGAAATATTTTACGGTTATCTTAAAACTAACAATGTAGTTTAGTACACAAAAGGGGGAACAAATATTTATGAGAAATTTCACAGAAATCTTAAAACTATTCAATTCTATTTACAAGATGGAGGACAAGAGTTTCAATAAAGAGTAAAAATTATAGCTATCTTAAAACTAGGAATACAGAATACTAATTTGAATTTTTTAACTAAAACTTATGCTTGGTCAAGATATTCAAAGGGTGGCTTATTTCCGCATCAGTGTAGCAGCAGTTGTATCAAGGACAGGGGAGAGACAGGGAAAGAAGAGCAAAACTTACAACTTTCGCTCGAACGGCGTGGGGGGGGGGGGGGGAGGGAGATCAGCGTATCAAATTTGCGCCTCAGTATAGTAAGTCGTCGAGTACCGGATTGGCGGATGGTATTCTTCGGACCCGCGGGGAATCCTTCAAAAGTCATCGGACCTCGAGTCGCTCTCGCTTCAGTTTCCTTCTATGCAGGCGTAGTGGTAAGGGCGATGGCGGTTACATAGTGGCACTCTGGAGCTGATCGGTTCCACAAGGCAGGAGGAAACTCTAAAAACGAGAAATAAAAGAGAGGGGCTAAATTGGGATATTTATCGTTTTTATGAAGGTATAAATAAGGGACATATAGGGGAAATCACGAGTTGCCAGCATATCTCGGACTGGTACATTGGGTGGTCTACCTCGAGCCCGAAGGGATTCCTTTAACTGAGACCTGGCGTCACAATACCCGGCGCACACCCAGACAACGTGGTCGATGTCGTGATAGCCCTCGTCAAAAGCGCACAGACTACTCTCCGCAAGCCCAATACGCCGCAAATGCGCATCCATGGTGTAGTGATTGGACATAAGTCGGGACATTACACGAATAAAATCCCGACCCACATCCATCCCCCCGAACCAAGGCTTCGTTGATACCTTTGGGATAATCGAATGTAGCCATCGTCCAAGTTCCCCATTGCTCCACGAGGTTTGCCAACTGTTGAGCGTCCTCTGACGACAAATACTAAAAAATTCGTTGAAGCAGATTGGTCTTTCGTATATGTCACCATTTAATGCGCCCACCTTTGCTAATGAGTCGGCCTTTTCATTGCCCGGGATAGAACAATGAGAGGGGACCCAAACAAAGGTAATCTGATAAGATTTTTCAGATAACGTACACAAGGACTCCTGTATCTTCCCCAGAAAATACGGTAATTGCTTTTTAGGCTTCACCGCACGAAGAGCCTCGATAGAGCTGAGGCTGTCCGAAACGATGAAGTAGTGATCTGTGGGCAGAGTGTCGATGATCCCAAGGGTGTACTGAATTGCAGCTAACTCTGCGACGTAAACTGAAGCGGGATCATTGAGCTTGAATGAAGCGGTGATAGTATTGTTGAAGATACCGAAGCCAGTGGACCCATCGAGATTTGATCCGTCAGTGTAAAACATTTTGTCGCAGTCGACTTCTCGGAATTTATTATAAAATATATTGGGGATCACCTGCGGGCGTATATGGTCCGGGATTCCACGAATCTCTTCCTTCATGGATGTGTCGAAGAATACAGTAGAATCAGAAGTATCTAGGAAACGGACACGGTTGGGATTGTACGAAGAAGGATTGATGCTCTGTGCCATGTAGTCGAAGTACAAGGACATAACACGGGTTTGAGAATTAAGCTCGACGAGCCTCTCGAAGTTTTCAATTACCAACGGGTTCAGAATGTCGCATCGGATGAGCAATCGATATGAGAGTTCCCAAAATCGATTTTTTAGCGGAAGAACGCCCGCCAGCACTTCGAGACTCATCGTATGGGTCGAGTGCATGCAACCCAAGGCAATGCGCAAGCAATGATACTGGATTCTCTCCAGTTTGATGAAGTGTATGTTCGCAGCGGAGCGGAAACAGAAACACCCGTACTCCATCACCGACAATATCGTTGTTTGGTACAACCTGATCAGGTCTCCTGGGTGAGCACCCCACCATGTTCCAGTTATTGTTCGGAGAAAATTGATCCTTTGTTGGCATTTCTGTTTCAGATACCTAATGTGACATCCCCAGGTTCCTTTAGAGTCGAACCAGACCCCGAGATATTTAAATGTGAAAACCTGGTTGATCGTTGCATCCATTAATAAAAGCTGGAGTTGCGCCGGCTCACGCTTCCTAGAAAAAACAACCAACTCAGTTTTCTCCGTGGAGAACTCAATACCCAGCTGAAGAGCCCAAGCAGACAAATTGTCCAAGGTATTTTGTAATGGTCCTTGCAAGTCGGCAGCTTTGGGCCCTGTAACAGAGACCACCCCGTCGTCTGCAAGTTGCCTTAGCGTGCATGAATTGGCAAGACAATCGTCAATGTCATTCACGTAAAAATTGTAGAGCAGGGGACTTAGACATGAGCCCTGGGGAAGACCCATGTAGCTAAATCGCGATGTTGTTAAATCGCCATGCGAAAAGTGCATGTGCTTTTCAGACAACAGGTTTAGCAAAAAGTTATTTAAAATTGGCGAAAGACCATGCTGGTGCAGCATCTCTGACAGAATGTTGATAGAAACTGAGTCAAAAGCCCCCTTAATATCCAAGAAGACTGATGCCATCTGCTCTTTGTTAGCATAGGCCATTTGGATTTCTGTAGAAAGCAACGCAAGGCAATCGTTCGTCCCTTTGCCTTTGCGGAAGCCAAATTGTGTATCTGACAGTAAGCCATTTGCTTCAACCCAATTGTCGAGGCGAAACAAGATCATTTTCTCGAATAACTTCCGAATACAGGACAGCATTGCAATCGGCCGATACGAGTTGTGGTCGGAGGCTGGTTTTCCTGGTTTTTGGATGGCGATGACCTTCACTTGCCTCCATTCATAAGGGACAATGTTACCCTCAAGAAACTTGTTAAATAAATTCAGCAAGCGCCTTTTTGCATGTGTCAGGCAGATTCTTCAGCAAGTTGAATTTGATTCTGTCTAACCCTGGGGC
This sequence comes from Topomyia yanbarensis, assembly GCF_030247195.1. NCBI lineage: Eukaryota > Metazoa > Arthropoda > Insecta > Diptera > Culicidae > Topomyia > Topomyia yanbarensis. The sequence continues at coordinate 87,235,263 of NC_080671.1, forward strand.
GTTATTGTTGCACGATAAGAGAGCAAGTGAGAACTCCACCATCGAAAACGGTGTTTCGTTCGCGGTATCGTGAGGAGACGCGGCGCGGCACGTTTTCTGTACCGGGACAGAGTCCGGACAGATCTTCTTGGCGAAAGCGAATATCCAACGGTTTGAATATTCCACGTTCTCGTTGGTACTATTACGGTTACGCATACGTCGAGCCGTACCCCAAAGAGTGCTCATCGCTGTTTCTCTCGTTAACCCGTCGACGAACCGGCGCCAATAACTGCGTTTTTTGGCTTTCATTAGACTCTTCATTCGCCTTTCTAACGACGCGTACTGTTGATAGCTAGCGGGTAACCCGTCTTCCCGGAAGGCCTTATATGCAGTGGACTTTTCCGCGTACAGCTCTGAGCACTCTTTATCCCACCACAGGGTGGGAGACCGTCCATGGGTATTCGCGCTGGGTACTGGTTTAGTCTGAGCTTGATTCGCACTGTCGAGAATCAAGCCAGCCAAAAACCTGTACTCTTCCTCCGGAGGAAGTTCTTGAGTGGATTCGATTTTAACGGATATCGCGGTCGCGTAACTCTTCCAATCAATGTTCCGTGTGAGGTCATACGATACATTGATTGTTTCCGATGGTCTTGAACCGTTAGCAATTGAAATCACGATAGGCAAATGATCGCTACCGTGGGGATCAGGGATCACCTTCCACATGCAATCTAACTGTAGCGATGTCGAGCAAAGCGATAAATCCAACGCGCTTGCGCGTGCTGGTGGTGTAGGAATCCGCGTCATTTCTCCCGTGTTTAAGATGGTCATGTTGAAATTATCGCAAAGATCTTGGATTAATGTTGATCTATTATCATCATGAAGACAGCCCCATACCGTACCGTGCGAGTTAAAGTCTCCCAGAACTAGCCGCGGTGCCGGTAAGGATTCCGTGATATTACAAAGCGTTCGGTGCCCTACCGAGGCTCTAGGAGGAATGTAGATGGAAGCAATGCAAAGGTCTTTACTTTTGATTAAAACTTGACAAGCGACAATTTCAATGCCTGGTGTCGAAGGGAGGTTAATTCGGTTGAAAGAATAGCACTTTTTGATCCCCAAAAGTACTCCTCCATAGGGGTTTTCTCGATCCAGACGAATTATATTAAAGTCGTGGAAGTTGAGCTTTATATCGGAAGTTAACCAAGTTTCACATAATGCGAAAGCATCACATTTTAAACTATTTAGTAAAAATTTAAAGGAATCGATTTTCGGGAGGATACTTCTGCTGTTCCACTGTAGAACAGTGATCGAATCGGTGACCTCGTTCGATGACTTAGCCATCGAAGGATACGATCGCTGCAAGGAGGGGCCATTTAGTAGTCAACTGCTTCAAAAATGTTTGCACTATAGGGAGAAAACGTATCAGAAGGCTTTTAAGAGGATCAGTAACATTGAAAGCTGTGAAAATTAAGTCCACTATGTCAGAAAATTTCATTAGTCCGCTACTGGACTGAGTATCTGTTTGAAAAAAGGGGACACTTGGGGTTTTGGATGTCCCTGGAAGTGGTGGGTACTCCTTGTTAGAATTAATATTTCCAAGTCCTGGAGCAAATTGCTTCGGCTTTTGTGCATCACTTCCGTTGGATTTATTGGTTGTAGATGGCGCACTCTGAGTGGACGACACCTTGGCACCCTTACGAGGCAATGTAGGGGAGGCTGGATTTCTCCTCTTCCTGGATTCCCCTGGGTTAACCAAAGATGTTCCCTCTCGTGGATCGTCAGGTTCTTGCTCAACGTTAGCCAAACCAGCACAGGGATTTTCGGACAGGACAGATGGCGAAGCATTCTTTAGCATTTCTGCATAAGAACGCCTTGAGCGTTCCTTAAGGGAGCGCTTAATTTTATCCCCGCGCTGCTTGTACGCAGGGCATGATTTAAGAGCATGTGAAGGGCCCCCGCAGCAAATACACTTTTCAGTTTCTTTGTCGCAAGAGTCATCCTCATGCTCTCCTTCGCATTTGCCGCATCGTTTCTTATTTCCACAATATGTGGCTGTGTGGCCCAACTGCTTGCAATTGCTGCAGCTCATGACCCGCGGTACAAACAGGCGAACTGGTAGGCGAACCCTGTCAAGGAGGATGTAGTTGGGAAGAGAGGACCCGGCGAATGTCACCCGAAGCGAGCCTGATAGAGAGTAGGTAGTCTTACCTCCCTCGGTGTTTGCGGTATACAATTGTTTGCATTCTAAGATCTTAATCTGTTCAAGAGAGGGGTCCTTAAAGCAGCCAACCCCGTGCTCCAACAGTTCTTCGCATTTCAGGCCCGGTTCGGACACTACCCCATCGATTTCACAGGCCACACAAGGCACGTACGCTTTAAATTCCCGTGTAAAGCGCTCACAGCAAGCAATCGCGTTTGCCTGGCCGAGATCATTCACTAGAACACGTATCTTGTTTGCCCGAACACGTGTTATCTGAGCTACAGCCGGGTAATTAGCAGTCAGATCTCGAGAAAGTTTTAATATATTAACCGGTTTCTCTCCGGTCCGAAAATATACCACCCATGGCCCAGAGGAACCTTCTGGGTACTGCTTTATACGGGGAGCAATGCGAGTATTAGGGGGATCAGGGACTTCCATGATTACATCAGATGGTATTTCGCCCTCGGCCATTTAAGCACGAGGGCAGAGCGTTATATAAACGGGAATGTGTCTTATTATTTGATTTGAGTAAAGTAGGGAAAAGGAAAGAAAGCAAACGAGGAAAAAAAAAATAAAGCAAAACTTATCTGCAAACAACGTCGATTGTTCCGCACCAGCGAAAACAATGTACTGGATTTACTGTCGGCACCAGCAGAACGGCAGCTAACGAACGAACAAAGGATGACCTTGACTCACTAAAATTTACACACCGAACACCACTGTGAAATATAACGATCCGTTCCGTTCAAAGGTTGGGAGACGTATGAGTTTTTTTTGGTTAAGAACTCTGGTCTCAGGATTCTCGTTTCTGGACTCTGAGCTCTAGATTCTGGAATGTGAACTCTGCATGCTCTACTCTTCACGCTGGGTTCTGGACTCTGGACACTTATCTCGAGATTCTGTATTATGGACTCTGGATTCTGGCCTCTGGGTTCTGGGCTCTGTTCTCTGGAGTCTGAGCTCTTGCCTCTGTATTTTTTTGGGTTAAGTACTTCGGGCTCTGGATTCTGGTGTCGGAGCTCTGGACTCTGGGTACAGTAATTGGATTATGTGCTGAGGTATCTGGGATTAATATTTAGGAATAAGAACTCTAGTTTCTGGCCTCTGGACTCTAGGTTTTGGACTCTAGGCTCTGGCATCCGAGCTCTGAATTCTGGGCTCTGAACTGGAATTTTGTGAAAATCACTCCTACAACATTTTAGCATACAAAATCGATGCATATCCGTGGGGGTCCGCAGAAACCCAGGGTGATTTGTAAGGGGTCCGTGATATGAAAAAGGTTGAGAACCGCTGGTTTATAGGGTTACAATTAGCCCTCCAACACGCAACTAAACTCAAATTACACAACGATGCGACAAACGTTCGACAAATCCCATCTCAAAGTACCATTCTCATTTTTCACGGATTTCCCAATTTAATCATCGTAATCGCGCTCACCGCGTTTGATGATAACGATCGTAGCACGTGACCTGGTCACACTCCTGGACGGGCCGTTCGGATCGAGAGTAACGGCTTCAAGGGGAAACCCTAAACATACGAGATATGTAGGCGGAGATTGTTTTACCCACCATTGCCATCGGTGGATCCTCTTCCGTTGCTGTTGATGTAACAAATCACAATTCCATGTTGCAATCTAAATCCACAGGCGCACTTCTCTACCCACTCCACCCGGACACTGGAAAATCCTTGATTCCCGCCGTGCAGTGAAGTAATAAAAGTGTGTCCTTTTTAGCGTTCTCCCTCCGGCTACGGGTCGTTGTTGAATCTTATGGACGCATTTTGCAACTTGAATCAAAATTAAAAGAATGGCTTTCGTCGTATCTTCCGTCCTGCCGGCCTGCCTGTTTGTAAGTGCGATGATGAGTGGAAATTGTAATGTGTCACCGAAAACCAACTCGGCAGGGGGTTGCATTTCTACTGCTGCCGCTTCCCTTGGCTCGGCTCGGGTCGGATGTGCATTGTGAACGGTTGTCTGCTTGGCGAGGAACGGGCTATGTAATTAAAACGTTGTCGGCGGTAGATGATCTAAGAACTTGGCACTGTAGCCGTATGATCGCAATTATGTAAGCTATAGGAATCGTTTGTTGGTTGAAGGGTTCTCCCGTGGGCAGAGGCCCACGACCGGCTTTGATTAGGATAGACTACGTTTTATTTTAGCTTTTATCGCGGAACGGGAGGACGCCGGCAGTGCTGGTCGGCTGCTGTTGGCATCACATGAGTATCATTTATCTTGACTAAAATGTGTTATTAACGAAACGCGTCCTTGCTAGATAAATTTGCATTTTTGTACTGACACAACGCTTTCTGTCGTTGACATTACGCATGGCGAATTATTTATGCAACAGTTACAAATTCACCAGGCTTGACTGTATGGTGCCGCTTGAGCAAACATCATTCAAATGAGAGCGGCAGCGGCAGAAAAAAGCGTGGGTTTTAAAGGTAGCCTTCGGCGAAAAACACTCTTTTAACTTTTAACCATATAATAACAATAATCATGGCATTACGAGGGAAAATCCGAAACCCGTGCAACGCAGTCCTTAATTGCAATTGGAGATGTTTTTTCGGAGGGAGATTTTGCCTCACGGCGATTTTGAGTCATGTGTCGCAAAAGTAGAGTTTCACACTGTACTGGGTTGGCATTAGCACTGCACGTCTGAGCTCGAGTTTTGACCAGGGTTGAATAGTGGCATGCACCAAAGTTGAATGTTACCTATTTTCCATTAGTTTGTTTGACACGGCCCAAAGCGCAAGCTTTACGTAGCCGGCTGGTTTTTACTAGTAACAGTGCATTAATAGAAACAATAAAAACTATTGTTGGTTCATTAAAATTTTCGCACGCAGTTTGACCAAGAAAGAAACGCAACTGTAGAAATAACTGTGCTCGTAGAAGGAGTCATCGTTCGCCTTTTTCGACCGAGTACTGCTATAGATTTTTTTTCTGTGGTGTGGGCGATCTCTTTAAAGACTTTCTTGATTGTTTGTTTTTATTCCGTAGTTATTATCCAAGTCATAATTCGAGTACTAGGAATGTACTTGTACTAATTTTTGGATTTTTAGCTTTTTACGCCAAACAAAAAAACTAGTTTCGTAGAAAGGGTTATACTCCATAAATTGGACTGAAAAATGTACGATCAACGCATTATCATCTTTGGTAGTTAAATTATTGTTAAATACCCTTAAAAATTCTAACTTTCCCATAAATATTTCTGCACAAAAAATATACAATCCCTTAAGTGATCTTTATTTCTACTGAAACCTTTAAAACTGCGGTCCCTCGCGCTGAGCAGGATCTTCCTTGCCTCATTTCGTGGACCCACTTCCATTCCCCTGTTTGAATTCTTCGATAAAATATGACCGGCGTAAATTGAAACTGCACCGTGTGGGTCAAAAGAAAATGTAAACGAGCAAGCCAGTTAGAGTGCCACTAAACAGTTGTTAGCACAGCTCGGCAACATACCGCGCGAACAGTTTTCAGGGCACTAGGCATGTTTAAACTTTAAATATGTTTATAAAATGAACCCTCTTCTCACTGCGGGCACAGTACCTACATACGTCCGCCGCTGCAGGGATTTCTATTAAATTGTAATTACTTGTTTGACAAACGTTTCAATTAACGCCACATGGCGCGTTTGCATAAGGTTCTTTTGAGTCATCAGAAAACTGTTGAAAACTCTTATTCAAATGTTTCACCGTTTCTAATTGAGTTCAAATTTTCGTTCGGTTGTTCAGGACATTTTATAGTTCGGACTGTAACCAATTTTGTATCATCGCAAGTTTTGCATATACTATATGATATTTAAACTAACGCGAAATTGTTTAAAGATTGGGAAATGATTGAAAAACCGTTGTACGGACGAGCATTTCGTTTCTGGGGGAACGCTCGCATCTGCAATTGCCAGCGATTTGCATGACACGCTCAGTTCCAAAAATGTTTACCGAAAACAATGAGTTTAATGCTATATTGAACAAAACCCCAATTTAAAATTTTGAAATATTTATTTCCAACCTTATCAGGAAGCACCACACAATTGAATCACGTGTCCACCATCCTTCACGCTAATTTGAGCTTGGCGGCGAGATAGCTAATGGTTCGTATCGAATGGGCAGCTTCCTTCCGTCTTATCGGAGTTATTACACGTCACGCAAACAAACCAGCACGTGGCCGTGATTTTGGAGGTACTTCGAATATTACCGCTAAAGGATACTAGTGATGAGTTGGAAAAGGATACACAATCAATTAAAGTTGGAAATTGTTATTTTAAAATATTTGAAGTGCCAATCGCTTCCGGAGTTTTGTTCTTTTTCGGAAATTTTACTGAGGGTTGTTGATATTTAAATAAAAACTTCGATGCAAAATTACAGATATTTATAGGTTTATGGATAATAGGTAACCTATAACTCATTATTTTTTAGGTAATCAGAGTGTGTCACATCCCATGATCGAATGTAAATTCTGTTGAGAACCTGATTAAAATCGATTCACAATGGACCGCGACATACGCTTCTTCATTCCGAGCAGAGCGATGGTTCTTGAAAGAACCTCAGTGAAGGTGCTTCTTCCAGTCCTAGTTCAACTGCTCCGACCACGCCATCCAGTAATGTACGGTGGCCGCTACCGAGAACGTTCCGGTGGTTGTAGTCAGATCTCCTCTTCAACATCCTCGCAAAGATGTCTTTTTCTCACTGTCATTGTGAAGGTCGTGGATGCCTTTGATGTGGAACATCTAGCTCGTCCACTTCTTGACACTGCATCTCAGCCAAATGTTATCGCGGATTGCATGACACAGATTTCACAACTGCGGCGACAACCCGTGCATGTCACGGTATACGGAGTTGGCAAGTAATCTTTTTTTAAGTTGTAGAGCCTTGATTTCCACTGCGACCATTTAAAGGAATATTGTGGTAAGTAATCTTAGCCGGTATATTAAAGTATGGGTCGTGTGGCGTGAGCTTCCTAGTAATGGAGAAAGAAGTGGGCAACCTCCCTTCGCAAAGTGATCCCACTGTGGAATAGAAGATTCTGAAAGACTTGCTTCTGGCGGATCTAGTGTCAACCGATCCACTCCTTCTTCCCCAGTGCTGCACGGCTTCAGAAATCGCCCGATTCTAGTCGACAACGTCTTTCTCTGGATTATTGCCATTCTGTGCCGATCTACTATATTTAGGAACTCCGAAGACCGATGTGTACTTCCAATCCAGAAGCAGTGGAACGTGACCCCAATTTAAGGACGAATATCATCAGTTCATGTGAGAGTATCACTCCCTCGGCCATATGAAGCGGACGACGAACGCAAATCTCCAGCGTATGGTCCGCCCCACCATTCCCTGATTTAGAAAGCAAGTATGACCATAAAATATGACGTTCACTAAACGGATAAATTCGGAATCCTAAAAGTAGATCACGAATTGACCACATTACTAGATGGGTTCTCAAAATTTATGTAGCAGTTATTCAAATTTCTAGGATTTAAAATTACAACTGTTTGCATTTGAGAAGGCATGGAGTAGTTGTACAGCTTGTTGAAAGTGTGTGAAACTTTCGAAATACTATTGCTAATACTGATACTAATACAAACACAATCAACCAATACCAACACCAACACCAACATCAACATCAACACCAACACCAATTCCAACACCAACACCAACACCAACATCACACCAACAGCAACAGAAAACAAACATAAACACTAATACTAATACAAATGCAAATACAAGTACAAGTACAAGTACAAGTACAAGTACAAGTACAAGTACAAGTACAAGTACAAGTACAAGTACAAGTACAAGTACAAGTACAAGTACAAGTACAAGTACAAGTACAAGTACAAGTACAAGTACAAGTACAAGTACAAGTACAAGTACAAGTACAAGTACAAGTACAAGTACAAGTACAAGTACAAGTACAAGTACAAGTACAAGTACAAGTACAAGTACAAGTACAAGTACAAGTACAAGTACAAGTACAAGTACAAGTACAAGTACAAGTACAAGTACAAGTACAAGTACAAGTACAAGTACAAGTACAAGTACAAGTACAAGTACAAGTACAAGTACAAGTACAAGTACAAGTACAAGTACAAGTATAAATGCAAATAAAAATATAAACACAAATCAAAACTGGGCATGATTAACTGGCCGGAAACTTCATAACTAGACTGAGTTTTAGTGCGACTTCACCCCGCTCCCGCGAGTTCGACAAGATCAGTTTAACAATCAAGCAGTCCACACTAAAGAGTAAAGTGTATAGAGTAAAAAGTGAAGAGTCAAAAGAGAAAATGTTAAAGTGAATAGTAAAACGGAAGAACAGAAAGTAAAGAATAAAAAATAAGGAATACGATTTAAGAGAGGACAGTCAAGAGTAAAAGATAAAAAGCAAAAAGTAAAGAATAAATGAAGAATAAGTAGCGAGGTAACAAATAGTTAAGAGTTAAAATCGAAGAGTATAAATAGAAGAGTATTATTTGAAGAGTAAGAATTGAAGAACTGAAAGTGATCAATAAATAGTAAAAAGCAAAAATTGAAAACGGTGAAATAGCGAAACTGAAAAGAGAAAATAGAGCAAGAAGTGAAAAGAGAGTAAAGAGTGCAGAGCGCTGAAAAGAATCAAGTAAAAATTGTAGAGTCAAGAATGACGAATATAAATTGACGAAAAAAGCTTGACGAAAAAAATCAATAAGTAAAAATTGATACGAAAAATTTAACGAGTAAATAATGACGAATGAAAATTGTTGAGTGAAAATTTGTGAGCAAAACTTAACGGATAAAAATAATCGATTCGAAATTGGTTTTGGGAGTCCAAATTTTGCCGAGTCCAAATATTGATGAGTCGAAATTTTGACGAGTCGAAATTTTGACGAGTCGAAATTTTGACGAGTTCAAATTTTGCCGAGTCCAATTAGACGAGTCCAATTTTTGACGAGTCTAAATTGATGAGTCCAAATTTTGACAAGTCAAATTTTGACGAGTCGAAATTTTGACGAGTCCAAATTTTGACGAGTCCAAATTTTGACGACTACAAATTTTGACGAGTCGAAATTTTGACGAGTTCAAATTTTGACGAGTTCAAATTTTGACGAGTTCAAAATTTGACGAGTCCAAATTTTGACGACTCAAAATTTTGACGAGTCCTAATTTTGACGAATCCAAATTTTGACGACTACAAATTTTGACGACTACAAATTTTGACGAGTCGAAATTTTGACGAGTTCAAATTTTGACGAGTTCATATTTTGACGAGTTCAAAATTTGACGAGTCCAAATTTTGACGACTCAAAATTTTGACGAGTCCAAATTTTGACGAGTCCAAATTTTGACGAGTCCGAATTTTGCCGAGCCCAATTAGACGAGTCCAATTTTTGACGAGTCTAAATTGATGAGTCCAAATTTTGACGAGTCCAAATTTTGACGAGTCGAAATTTTGACGAGTCCAAATTTTGACGAGTACAAATTTTGCCGAGTCTAAATTTTGCCGAGTCCAAATTTTGCCGAGTCCAAATTTTGCCGAGTCAAAATTTTGCCGAGTCAAAATTTGGCCGAGTCCACATTTTGCCGAGTCAAAATTTTGCCGAGTCCAAATTTCGCCGAGTCCAAATTTTGCCGAGTCCAAATATTGCCGAGTCCAAATTTTGCCGGGTATAAATTTTGCCGAGTCCAAATTAGAGGTGTGCGCCACGCCGCGCGCCGCGCCGACGATTGCATGTAAAAATAGTAAGCACATCGGCGTGACGCCGGCGCGCCGCCGATTTTTACATGAAATCGGCGGCGCGGCGCACGCCTCTAGTCCAAATTTTGACGATTCCAAATATTGACGAGTTCAAATTTTGACGAGTCCAAATTTTGCCGAGTCTAAATTTTGACGAGTCTAAATTTTGACGAGTCTAAATTTTGACGAGTCCAAATTTTGACGAGTCCAAATTTTGACGAGTTCAAATTTTGACGAGTCCAAATTTCGACGAGTCCAAATTTTGCTGAGTCCAAATTTTGCCGAGTCAAAATTTTGCCGAGTCCAAATTTTGACGATTCCAAATTCTGCCGCGTCCAAATTTTGCCGAGTCTAAATTTTGACGAGTCTAAATTTTGACGAGTCCAAATTTTGACGAGTCCAAATTTTGACGAGTTCAAATTTTGACGAGTCCAAATTTCGACGAGTCCAAATTTTGCTGAGTCCAAATTTTGCCGAGTCTAAATTTTGACGAGTCTAAATTTTGACGAGTCCAAATTTTGACGAGTCCAAATTTTGACGAGTCCAAATTTTGCCGAGTCCAAATTTTGTTGAGTCCAAATTCTGCCGCGTCCAAATTTTGACGAGTCTAAATTTTGACGAGTCTAAATTTTGACTAGTCCAAATTTTGACGAGTTCAAATTTTGATGAGTCCAAATTTCGACGAGTCCAAATTTTGCTGAGTCCAAATTTTGCTGAGTCCAAATTTTGCCGAGTCTAAATTTTGACGAGTCTAAATTTTGACGAGTCCAAATTTTGACGAGTCCAAATTTTGCCGAGTCCAAATTTTGTCGAGTCCAAATTCTGCCGCGTCCAAATTTTGCCGAGTCCAAATTTTTACGAGTCCAAATTTTGACGCGTCCAAATTTTGCCGAGTCCAAATTTTACCGCGTCCAAATTTTGCCGAGTCCAAATTTTGTCGAGTCCAAATTTTGCCGAGTCCAAATTTTGCCGAGTCCAAATTTTGCCGAGTCCAAATTTTGCCGAGTCAAAATTTTGCCGAGTCAAAATTTTGCCGAGTCCAAATTTTGCCGAGTCCAAATTTCGCCGAGTCCAAATATTGCCGAGTCCAAATTTTGCCGAGTATAAATTTTGCCGAGTCCAAATTAGAGGTGTGCGCCACGCCGCCGCGCCGCGCCGACGATTGCATGTAAAAATAGTAAGCACATCGGCGTGACGCCGGCGCGCCGCCGCTTTTTACATGAAATCGGCGGCGCGGCGCACGCCTCTAGTCCAAATTTTGACGATTCCAAATATTGACGAGTTCAAATTTTGACGAGTCCAAATTTTGCCGAGTCTAAATTTTGACGAGTCTAAATTTTGACGAGTCCAAATTTTGACGAGTCCAAATTTTGACGAGTTCAAATTTTGACGAGTCCAAATTTCGACGAGTCCAAATTTTGCTGAGTCCAAATTTTGCTGAGTCCAAATTTTGCCGAGTCAAAATTTTGCAGAGTCCAAATTTTGACGATTCCAAATTCTGCCGCGTCCAAATTTTGCCGAGTCTAAATTTTGACGAGTCTAAATTTTGACGAGTCCAAATTTTGACGAGTCCCAATTTTGACGAGTTCAAATTTTGACGAGTCCAAATTTCGACGAGTCCAAATTTTGCTGAGTCCAAATTTTGCTGAGTCCAAATTTTGCCGAGTCTAAATTTTGACGAGTCTAAATTTTGACGAGTCCAAATTTTGACGAGTCCAAATTTTGCCGAGTCCAAATTTTGTCGAGTCCAAATTTTGTCGAGTCCAAATTCTGCCGCGTCCAAATTTTGCCGAGTCCAAATTTTTACGAGTCCAAATTTTGACGCGTCCAAATTTTGCCGAGTCCAAATTTTACCGCGTCCAAATTTTGCCGCGTCCAAATTTAGCCGAGTCCAAATTTTGACGAATCAAAATATTGACGAATTAATATATTGACGAGTCCAAATTTTGACGAGTCTTAATTGTTGAGTTCAAATTTTGACGAGTTCCGAATATTGTCGAGTTCCGAATTTCGACGAATTCCGAATTTTGATGAATTCCGAATTTTGACGAATTCCGAATTTTGACGAGTTCCGAATTTTGACGAGTTCCGAATCTTGACGAGTTCTGAATTTTGACGAGTTCCGAATATTGACCAGTCCAAATTTTGACGAGTAAACATTAACCTGTAGAAATGGACGAGTAGAAATTGACGAGCAAAAATCGACGAGTAAAAATTGACAAGCAGAAATTGTATTTCTTTTTTTCGCTTTTTCATCAAAATACACAAAATGTGAAGAAAACTGGTATGCAGTATTAGTGCTAATTATATGCTAAAATGATGCAAAATTTTTAATGCTCACTGTTACTTGAGATAGTGTATACGTGTGATGCAGTTTGGCATCGCATAACCGAGGCCAAGGAAGCGAAGCGGCGTAAAGCCGATGAACATACGCTAGACGAGGTGGCCACCCACCATCGGAAACGACGGCCCCTCGCAAGCAAATCTGCCATTCACTCGTTTTACCGGTTTATTCAAACACGGCGTGGCGATCTTCATCTATTTCTGAATGGCAGTACCAGGATTTTGTTTTCAGTCATGACATGCATTTTTTAGAAGTTTAAAAAATGCGATTTATAGTTGAAAGGTAGTTGTTCCGGTTTTGTGAACACTAATACTCTGTATGGCGAGTATCAGTCTCATCAAGTTCCCAAGTAAATTCTTTGTTTAAATATATCTCTTGCCCTGTAGAAAGACACTAACGTATAGGTATGTTGTATTCTGCAGGCTCCTCTATGCCAGATAACCAGGAACAAAGGAATTATTCCACTTGTGAGAATTTGCTTCAATAATTCATACTGTATTACACGCTCTCTGATATGAGACTCATATGACGGGAGTGAAAGCCATCTAGAGGGAATATTTGCCAATCCTACGCACGAAACGTTAAATTAATAATAACCCAAGAAAGGTCGGCTGCTTCGGAAATCCGATTATAACTGGCGCGAGACTTCCCTCCGGTCCGGAGAATTTTCCAAGAGGGTGGAAAGTCAACTGGGAATTGTTTGATACAGTCTGAGTATAATCTTCAGCATATGAATTGTTCGCTCGAACTAAAGGGTATCTATACGGATTCACTTTCTGCTTTTGACATTAAAAATGTCTTACTCCACTATCTGGGGCTAGGTGTCATTCTAAAATCTAAACTACCTCCCATGTAACGAAACTATGTAAGGTTTGCACGCTTATAACTCCGATATTACTAGATGGATTTTAATCATTCATACACCAACCGATTCAGAAACACCTAACTTAAATATTGGTAATAATTTAATATCTCCCCAATAAAAGTAGACTTTTGGAAATTCGTAAAATTAAAAAGTTCACGAAAAACGGGAAAATTACCATTCGTGAGGCAGATTTCTCAGACACAGCCGTCAAGAGAGGGCAGCTTAGTTGCTCAATGAAACATGAAAAGTCATAAATAGAAGCAACGCATGTCCGTTTAAATCAGTTGTTGCTCTTATCCCATACGAGCTACATCGTCTCCGGGCGATGCAATAAGCGCTATCGATTTTCGGTAACGTTGGCATTTGCACACACTCGCACCTAAGTGACTAAACCATATACGGTTAGTTTATAAATAGAGGTGACGCGTACCCGTTTGAATCAGTTTTTGTTCTTATGTCGAACGGGTAAGATCATGACTGCAGCGTCTGGGCACTACAATAAGCGGTAGACGCTATGCATTTTCGGCAGCGGTGGCCGTGTGCGGATTTTTCGGGTACCAGCACGGTGTCACAGAATGATTTGCAGTGGGTGGGCGGGGTGGTTTGGATTTAATTCAATACGGTGTGTGCTGCTTAAGAGTGTTGCGTTTGAAAAAAATATATTTATTTTTATGCATGCATGTGCGTTGTAACTTGTTAATCCATGTTTACGGCGCTTTGTAGCTGCGTAGGGTAAAGAGCCTATTGGTTTTTATGTTTCATATTTCGGTTATATGTTTTTTATCAGTAAGGCATCTGACAACGTGCTTCTGTAGTTATTGCACTGTTCAGCAGCGTAGTATTTTATATAGGAGAGTACACTCAGCTTTTTACGCGGATTTTGAAATTTACGCGGTTTTCATTAACGCGTTTTTTTTTAATTTACGCGGTTTTCATTTACACGGCCTGTATCCCCTGCGTGAAAAATCTGAGTGTAATTGCATCGGAAACAATCACATTCCCAGCAGAACTTTTTGTTTTCTAATTTCAAACACTTTTGTTTCGTACTGCACACAACGGAAAATTTTAAAACAGAACTTACCGTCCCAGCAGCAGTTGAAGCGGGTGTTCTTTTTCAATTCAAATTCAAGCCATGTCTTAAGCGTTACTGGATTTAAAATTGTTTTCCCAGTTTATCCAGTCAGAATATCTGTCCTACCCTATGTATTTAAAACACAGTTCCAATTGCGTTTTAAAGTATACAACAAATAGAACGGTTGGGTATACTAATTTAAATTTTAAAATAAATCTGTTTTAAATTATGAAACAAATCGCTGTACTGAAGATATAATTATGCATGATGCAGAATTGGTTTAATAATACAATGTTTACACTACAGAGCTATAACACGTTTTAATAATTAGCAACAAGAAAAATGTCACCAAGATAGCATAAAAACCCGTTTTAACTGGTAGTGCGAACGTTGCATAACAATGTAATGTATCAAATAATTTCATTTTTTCCACCACTAATCGATCAAGAAATACTTAAACTTAAGATTGTTTACATAAGTTCATTAGTACATTATTGAAAATTTAAATGGAAAATGAAATTTCATATTTCATGGAGAATCTGTATATTTCCGTTGGCGGGCGTGGGCTTCCTCATCACAGCTCTCAATATGGAACTTTTCTTTTGAATATATTTTCTGGACAGACCAGCCTATTTTTACTAGATGGATCAGCCAAATAATGCCAATCACCTAGTAAGATACTTGATTAATTAATAGATTACCGTTAAAAGACCTTCAATAAATTATGTTTTGATGGGGAGGGTATATAGCAAATTGTAAAAATTGAAAACAGGCGAGTGAACAAGAACGTGAGTCGATATGTGTGATAGATAAAATTCATTTGCACGCTCTTGAAAAAAGCTACATTTTTAATGTCATCGTGGTCGTGTCCTGTACACAACCCTTTAATTTTTGTCCAAAAATACTATAAAGCAGCACGTGTTCCTGACTTTCGAAATATCTTACAGCAAAATATGACACGGTTTGCAAATGACGTGTGCATATTTAACCGTTTGCAACATATTTATCATACTATATCAACATCAATATAGTATATCTAGTTTCAGAATATCAACAAATTACAGCGTCTTTAGTTACTCCTTCCGGAAATGATAGCCCATCAGAAAGGTTTATGAACGGCACCCGAAAACATCAACAAAAACGATACAACCAAACCGAACACAAAACAAACAACCGGGCGGCGGCGATTGACACTGGCATGTGCTTTCGGCGCGTTATAGCACACATTAATAAAGTGTGTTTTGTATATAGGCAGCGACACCGTGCGTCGCGAGGCAGGCGGCGTTTTTCACTTTGTTGTGACTACTGCATTACACGTCTCTCGCTGCCTGGACTGGATGATGATGACGATGGGATAAAAAGTGAAAAGTTGCACGCCTTCGACGAAACGACATCATCAGTCCGGGTCTCTGTCGGTCCCACTTTGCGCCAACCAGCGAACGCTTGCCTTAAGTGAGTTGATTCATTAAATCATCCGGTGAATTGCAGGCCGTAAACAACATCTGCCTCCTTTTGCCGTCTTTTTCTCTCTCTATATCTATCTCGCTAAAAATGAAGACGCTCCCTCTATCGGAGTTTTGTCGGATTGGCATGTTGACATTTTTCTCGTTGAGAGCCAAAATTTATCGTCTGTTGACGCGAATCGATATGATGAGTGGTGTTTATAGTTTTGCCACAGTCATTCGCATTCATTTTTAGATCTTTTTCAAGCAATGTTTTCTAATGGTCTTAAGTGATTCGTGTGATTCCCACGATTGACGGAATGGATATATTGAGTTTATTTGCTTTGGTATTTAAAATAAAAAAAATGGCCACCGTAGAGAAAATCTTTTATTCGAAGAATCAATTTCCATTTTCCTAAAAAAGCTTAGCTTCCAAATGATTTTATCGAAAAAATCGCCATCTTTCTCAGTATAAAAAATTGTGCAGAGCAATTTAACCTCCTACTATTGGCAACATTTGTGTCTGTTTAATATTTATTCATGATTATACTGTTAACATTTGATTCCTGAATAGAAAAACGTTGGATTGTGTACACGAGGTTACGTTCTAAAGCTATGCGCTTTCAAAAAAAGATTACAGAAATAAATGTACAACTATTGAAAAATTCGTGAAAATGAATAGATATAGGAAAATGTGAAAACTTACATACATGAGGCTGTCTATTCTGGACAGAGTCGTCAATAGCGAGCACCTAGTGACTTAATCAAATACTACTAGATTATAAATAGAGCGTGTCTGTTTGACCCAGTCGATGCTTGCGTTTTAAACGAGCAATATCATGACTATATCGTCCGGACAGTACAATAAGCGGTAGACGCTGTGGATTTTCTGCAATCCGCACACAGTTAAACCGTGTAAAACATACACACGTTTGTTTCCATGCTGTGTTCAAAGTATATCGTGCGCTGCGTGAGGTGAAACTTTTCATACACGAAAATGGAATCGCATTGTCAGGCTCGAATAGTGTACACTAGAGTGGCTCGCGGTTGTATGGGAAAACTTCAAAATGGTATAAACTAGCGGGCACAGCACTTTTTGGATTCCTTTTGTGGTCCCAAATGCCTGTGCAAAATTTGGTAGCGGTTTATTGCTTCCATCACCATCACATGATACACAAAAGTCAAAATGGTCATGAACACTATTAAAAACATTACATATCGCCCTAATAGGTTCGTTCTGACCGTACTCTGTGCTCTGAAATTCCAGTCTAAGGAAGTTATGCTATCTGAGATTTCTCGGGGGCGCATTGATATTTATTTGTGAGAGAATATCTGGAGCATCTATTTGGCCAGTTAATATCTTCGCAACAAATACTGCTCTAAATGTGTTCAGCCTTTCCGCTGGAGTTTCCATATCGAGCAGACGACAGCGATCGATGTACGGTGGTAGTTCTACTGGGTTACGCCACGGGAGAGTTCTAAGAGCTAAATGGAGAAACCTTGCCCACACTGCTTCTATTCGGTTGATCCAAATACTCGTATAAGGACACCAAATGGGTGCTGAAGCTTCCAGGACAGATCGAATAAGTGAAAATGGAGTGCCCTTAAACAATATGGATCAGTGAATTCTTTGGCGATTCTTATAATGATGCCGAGATTTCTATAGCATGAGAGTAATGATTTCTGAATGTCAGTTGTGAGTCCAGGAGTACTCCAAGGTCGCTGATAACTGTCGATTCTTCTGAATTGGTGTAGCTCCAGAGTATTGGTTTTTCTGCGAGTAAAAGATACTATGGAACATTTGGACACGCTGAGAGCCAGCCAGTCGCAACCATACCAAATATAAATATATCCAAGTGTCGCTGTAGTGTCACGCAATCTTCTATTGACCGCATATATGAAGCTGTGTGACTTGTTGTTTCCTAATTTTACAGATAGAGAACGATTTACAAGATATGATTTAAGCCACCCTGTGAAATTAGACGAAGCGCCCAGCCGCTTTATCTTTGTCTGTAGAAGAGAGTGATCTACACGATCGAATGCAGCCTTGAGATCCGTGTATACAGTATCGACCTGAGATCCAAATTCAATATTTTTAATACAGAGCGAAGTGGTTTGGGCTAGATTAGTAGTTGTCGATCTGCCTGAAAAAAAAACGAACATGAGGTCCAGGGTTCTATTTCGTAACTTATTTACAGTGTACATTTGCAACAGGCGCAATATAGACATTTCGTCCAGTAAGGCAATACTCGCTCTCGAAAAGATAGATTCAGAGGGATCTGGGAAGGCATAACCGGAGGGGGTACTCTTCCAAAGAAGTTCTGGTTAATTATAGATACCAAACAGTTGATGACCTGTGTTGGGTTGAATGGAAGTTGCAATGTCAAGTGTTGACTCTATGTGCTTATGAATAATATCTATATCACTTGCAGAATCGGGGGAGTGGTATACTACACCCACGCAAATATTAGTATCGCCACCACGAATGTCTACCCATAGTTGTTCGGGATCGTTACTATCAGTTTCATGTTTGGACGATAGCTGGTTGGACACTGCAATAAGCACACCACCACCACGTTTTTTTCCCTGTACTGTCTGGATTGCGGTCTTTACGGTAAACCGTGTACCTGGGGCCGAATAACTGGAGTGAATTTATTTGATCATTCAGCCACGTTTCGTTTAGAACAATGACATCATATTCGACCTCAGAAACAGCGACGAACAACTCGTCAATTTTGGTGCGCAGTCACCTCTCACGTTCTGGTAGTAGATACTAAGATGTTCCTGCAGGTAGTGTCCTGATGTTTGAGCGGTAGAAAGACGAGCGGCGATAGTTGTGGCGTCCGCCTGTAATAGGGGTGGATTTTCAGCGGGGGCTGCATCTGTATGTCCTACTTCATTGCATTTACCTGTGTAAACAAATGCAAAAAATTGTTGTAGACTGCTGTTGTCTGACCGGAGCAGATCGTAGTCACTGCTATCAGATTTCGTTGTCAACATACAGGCGTCGGTGATAGAATCAAACTGATTGCAAACGGTCGTAAACTGCAATTGTGGATCGGATTCAGGGTGCGCAGAATCTATAGTAGCTTCGGGAGGACATATACCCTCCTTATTTTTACCTGACTGGAGAAGGTCGCTACCATCATATTCACGTTCCGTGGCAAGGTGATGGTCGTCTCTGCCACAGAGGAAACTGATAGACATAAGCCGGTTCCGTTGTCAGGAAAGATTGTCGTGGATATAAAATCATGGTTGCTGTGGTTGATTTGATGTTTGACCGGAGGGATTATTTGACGAACAGCGAAACTGGTTTCACGGTGTTGTGTTAGTTGATAGGTTGTGTAGTCAATGATTCGGCGTGACTGCCGAAGTCGAGTTTGGTACAGTGGATACTCAGAGCTCCAGGAGGCATGATCTACTTGTATTTGATCAGCATCAGTTCTCGCAGTATTGGAATTGCGGCAGTTTTTGTAATATCGGAAGTTTGAAACACATTCTTGTCCTTCGACACAAATTAAACAGCATGGTGGCTTCGTACATGCGTCATCTTTATGATCGTATTCAGAACACCGAAAGCAGGATTCCACTACAATGAGAAAGATCGGAGTAGGCTTTGACGTAAGACAGACGCGTTTTCACAACCTGTCACGTATTTATCAGTTGTAAAATTCAGCCCTAATAATTTTGCAAAGTTTTCATTTTTTGGACCGAGTTATGGTTGACAGTGGTGACAGTAGGTGCAGCAACCACTTTGAGGACAGTTTGCTCACAGTTTGTTCAGAGATCTCAGTTTCCTGGATCAGTCGAACTAGTTGCTAAAACTAATAATTCAATTTTTTGGTCTTTTGATTTAAGTGCCAATACCTTATTTAGGACTGGTGGTATCCAACGGGGAAAAACGATCGGAAATGGTGAGTGAAGCTAAGCAATCATGTGAAAAAAAATTCCCCCCAGAGGTGAGATTCGAACTCGCAACCTTTGAGACTCCGGCCCAATGCACTAACCCTTATGCTATCCCTGGGTATGGTGACATCCCAGAAATAACACATGGTTATCCCACTGGCGACAGTGATCGTACCATGCCTGCAAAGCGAGAATCACACACAACGGCAGCTGATCACCACAACACATTTGATCTATTTAATTTCCCCGCTAGGTACTGGGGGGAATTTTTTTTCACATGATTGCTTAGCTTCACTCACAATTTCCGATCGTCTTTCCCCGTTGGATACCACCAGTCCTAAATAAAGTATTGGCACTTAAGTCAAAAGACCAAAAAATTGAATTATTAGTTTAATTCGAACGGGCGGGTTCGCTCCCGTCATACCTCTGTTCACTGGGCAAGGGACCAGAAATCGACTGTCGTCTTCATTAGCTCTGTCACCCACCGAAGTACGATGGGTAATGAACTAAAAATTAGACATCACACGATAATAAAAACCCGGGCCTTGGTACCTAGCGGGGAAATTAAATAGATCAAATGTGTTGTGGTGATCACCTGCCGTTGTGTGTGATTCTCGCTTTGCAGGCAGGGTACGATCACTGTCGCCATTCGGATAACCATATGTTATTTCTGGGATGTCACCATGCCCAGGGATAGCATAAGGGTTAGTGCATTGGGCCGGAGTCTCAAAGGTTGCGAGTTCGAATCTCGCCTCTGGGGGGAATTTTTTTTTCACATGATTGCTTAGCTTCACTCACCATTTCCGATCGTTTTTCCCCGTTGGATACCACCAGTCCTAAATAGTTGCTAAAAGTTTTTGGTGTCAGATGCGTTCTCCCCCAAGAATCAAGATACCAAGAATCAAGATCACTGCATGCCGCTGAAAATGATTGTCACCAATGAACCAATGGTGAATGGTATTGTGTCTGGTGATTAAATGTAAATCCCTGGACACCAGCTCCTTTGTCTGGAACGAAAGACGAACCATCAAGGGCGTGACACTCTTTTATAAAAATATTTCACCTGGTTTTATATTTTTTATATCACCTTATATTTGTTTATAATTATCTATTAAAGTTATAGCTGTGTTCGAACTGTTGAAAGCTCGAAAAAAAAATTCGAACAACCGTTACCATAGTAGCCTTAGTTACGCGTATGATTAAAAACAATGAAAAAATGGAGTCGCATCAACAAGAAATGGTAAGTACCTGAATATTTATACGTAATTCACTTTTTTGTCGACAATCCGTTGGTTTCTTCGCTGTTCATCGAACCCGGTTTGACGACAGCATAGAACCGATGAATGATCATAACTGAATCGAATGGGAAAGGTGTAAATTTGGCTTAAAGCCGAATTCAAACCTTTCCGATCCGATTCAACGACGGTTCAGTACCGCGCACGGACAAATATTCTTTCATTCATTTTATATGCGAGCATGTCTTGCACGGTGTGGCAAGTGTGAATGCTCGTATTTAATATGTCTGAAAGAATCTTGATGTCCGTGCGTGTTACCGATCGGTCATTGAAACGGATTGGATAGACGTAGTGTTTAATGGCGCTCTACTGCCAAGCACTTGGACGAAGTCTACTCATCGCTACTTGAGTGTAAACCAGAGATGTCGGGTACTTTTTTCAAAGGTCTGCAATAATAATTTTAAAAGTCTGGGAAGAACAAAAAATGCCAAGAAAGCTAGTGTAAAAGCCTTTTTATTCAAAAATCTGTAAATATCTGCAACCAAACTAAAAAATCTGCGAATATCTGCAACCAAACTAAAAAATCTGCAAATATCTGCGTCATCGAAAAAATTTGCAGCTTAAATTAAAAGTCTGCGAATTTGCAGACTTGTCTGCAAATCTGGCATCTCTGGTGTAAACAATACTATCAAGCAAAATAGGCTGTGTTACATAGCGGTACTTTCAGAACCCCATCTCGATCGGAATGACATTTGGTACACTCTTATGTGGTTTTTGTTTGTGGCAAAACTGAGTCAGTTCCTAACCCCAACTGTCAGCGGTTGGGGTTAGAACCTGACTCAGTTTCAGGTTCAAGCGAAATCGCCATTAGTTTACTTAGCTGATCAGCTGTTCTTGCGAAAACCTGTGAACAACTGATCAGCCAAGTAAACAAAGAGTGCAAGTCTCATTCCAATGAGGTATATACTACTTTGGTCTCATTCCGGTTGAGCAGTAGCTTGGAAAGTACCGCTATGTAATGCAGCGTGTACTGATAATATGCTGTTTCATGAAACAGGCTTATATGATAAATCCCTACCTGGTTATATCATGTTACGTTCCGCTCCATCCCGACATACGACATCCAGTAGCAAAAGTGTGCTTGTTCACGGGGCATTTAGTTAGAATGGGCTATACAGTTAGCTATCAAGTAATTAAATCACATCACAATCACCTTTTCAAACCAATTCTGAACCACTAGACGAGAAAAAAACAACAACCTTATATTGAAGGGCGCTAGAATGGTTGGTAAATAAAAATGGTCGGTAAAGCAGGTAGTCAAAGATGCCAGATGTGCCAGATATGTTTCTACCAAGTTAAGTTCAACCGGAAAATGAGCTGGAATGTTGGCAGGCTCTAACACCTATTCCGGCTCCAGTGACACAACCGATTCTAGTTAGAATCGGTCGTGTCACTGTAGCCGGAATACTATCATACATCTATCTATAAAATATCACAAGGGCCTAATACGTGCAATCTGTAAATTCTAGACCTTGTTTTCAAAACATCATATGTAGCACACATATCGAACGGAGAAAATTGCGTGTAATAATGTGGATGAAACTTTTAAATATATTTAACAATTAAAGCACAAATATATTTATTTCACCATTACCTCTACATTTGCTGATTGCATAATGCTACAAACATAGCACACGGCCTCCCCAGGATACAAATAACAATTATTTTGTTACGATTGGCATTCGCTTTTGACTGACATGGCCAACGGACTATCCAAACGGTGTATTTTATGTGTGTATTAATACATGGAATCAATGAATGACGCAAAAAGATGGTGTAATATACCTTCTAAACCAACTGGAGTGTGCACTGTAACACGAATTTATTCATTTCCTTTGTTAGGTTCAACATCTTTATAGAGGTATTGGTAGTACAACCGTACTAACAGGTACAGTCAGTTAAACAGCAGCTTACACACGATTTCGAAGTTCACGTGAACTGCGATATACCGCACTTGAGGTATGAAACATCAACAATCGTCGCCCTTCAGTTATAACATTTGTGCTTATATTTTGCAGATTGCGCGTTTATGGTTGAAAATTTTTACGAGATGCGAATGAAAGGTTAAATCGAAAGGTGAACAAACGATTAGAGCGCTAATTGAAGCACCTCGTATCACGGTGTGGTTCATATGTGCTTGATAACTTCCAGACATGTGCAGGATAAAACGACTTAGGATAGGCAATGATTTTCCGGATAGTTTCAACCTAAATATATATTTACTGTCCTGGGCATTTCGATATTTTGTACTCCTTCAAAAAGGTGTAGCAGTTTAGTAATAAAATAGCATTTTAGTTTCTTTTAAACACTCTATATAACGCTAGAGATTTTACTAAAGTATTCACAAACGTATCCGCTGAACCGAAAATTATTTTGAACTCTTTGGCCTGGTCTGCCGTGCCAACACACAACGAGTTCTTTCCAAATGTATGCTATTTTCCATTGATAACTTCACTTATCTCTCGACCAGAGTGCTTCAGATGAAATCGATATTGGCACGCGTCTTGTTTCGTTGTAGTCGTTGACAAAATATGAATGTCCTTTAATTCTCCGAATTCTGGTACAAGTTGGAACGTCCCAAACGAATTGTCTATACTGCAGCTCTAAACGAGAGCCCTGCGATCATACCGACGTTTTAGCACTCGCCGTAAGTACTACAGGCATACTTGCCGAATTCCATGGAATTCCATACAGAAAATCTCTCCTCCGAAACCCTCTAAACGTTTGTTGAACATTTTGGAAGACTAAAATAATAGTAAGTGGTTTGACGATTAATATATTTGCTGGCCTCCCCTACCTACTACTCCGTAAGTATTTCTTCTGCGGTGCATGTAGGTTCCGGACTCTTTTTTGGAGCACAGGTCCAGAGGCCTTCAATGTTTTGCACAGCGAACATTGATAATTAGATTTACATTTTGCACTTTTCATTATTACCGTATGAAAATGTAAACAGCAAAACATGGCAACTCATAAATTCACCGCACACTGAGACTAACTTCGAAAACCAGTTCGAAAATACTGAAAGCATATATGCTCATAAAGTCTATAAAATTATAATGTTGCTTATAATTCTACAAAAACATTACAAATGTATAATATTTTATAATTTATTGGAAGTTTCACGCCCCTTGCGAACCATAGTACCACTTGTCGTATTCAGAATTTTTTCGTCCACAGAAAATGCGACTATCTTCTACGGTAATAGATCACAGAATGAGGCCTGAACGCATTCTTTTTTTTCGCATCCGCTAAAACACCTCCAACGTCCGGTCTGCAATCCTGCTTCAAATTGCGTTTTGTTTTCTTCTTTTTTTATTAGTTTGCGTTTCAATTCCTTGATTACACACTTCGAATTTTTCTAGATTTTTTTGTGTTTTTAAATATTTCCAGAAGGCGAGGACCGGCTTTCACTTTAAAAACGGTGTATTTGGTTTCTTCATCGTCTATCCCAGCCAGTTTTAGAGAATCCGTCAGTAAATCTTTCCACATCTCGAATTGTTGCCGATGTATATCGTCATCATCCATCGGTTTACACACCGGGACATTGATTGATGCCACCGAAAGCTGGTTCATTGACGACAAAAATCTGGATTCTTCTATGGTGTGACCTGTCGTCATGCGCTGAGTGCTGCTAAAGCCATTATCCGCATTGAACTCAATGGCAGCGTCATCGGAATTGTTCCGGTTATTCCTACCACTATCGCCAACTTCAAGTTCTTTATTTCTCTTAAGGCTCCGCTCCAGTTCATCAGCTAGTTGAGCAGATTTTTTTCTTTCTTCTGCCAACTCTCTTTCTAAATTTTTAGTTTTACTCTTCCTTTTAGACTTTCCCATGTTATCTGCGAAAACGATAGTGTCAAAAAAGACAAATAAATAGTATTTCTTTGATTCTTGTAATTTTTTTTTTAAACAGATTTAAATATAAAAACATTTAGTTATGATCGTTTTTTTTTGCAGCGTCACACTCGCTTACTGGATTAAATAAATTTTGTGCGCTTCTGCTTTTCATTATTTAGAGTCCTACTCGCTCTATATTTGTATATATATGTTTCGCCTCATATTGGCTACATGATGTAGAGACCTACTCGCTCGACATCCTTTAACATGTAGAGTACACGTGGTAACTCCATTTAGATATATGGTGAAGAGTCCTACTCGCTCTACATCCAGCTTTGTCTCGAATATTCATATATTTTTATAGCTTCACCTCAATTTATATTAATACACATGGTGCAGAGTCCTACTCGCCCTACATCCAGTTCTTCATGAATGTTTCTTTCTTGTGGTTCAGTACTCTATTAATTCAGTACTATTTTTTTAACCAATTTCCTATATTCAACAAGTTTCACCAACGTATCATTCATTTAAACTTACCTACTAACTGCGCCATGTCGTATTCAGAATTTTTTCGTCCACAGAAAATGCGACTATCTTCTACGGTAATAGATCACAGAATGAGTCCTGAACGCATTCTTTTTTTTCGCATCCGCTAAAACACTTCCAACGTCCGGTCTGCAATCCTGCTTCGAATTGCGTTTTGTTTTCTTCTTTTTTTATTAGTTTGCGTTTCAATTCCTTGATTACACACTTCGAATTTTTCTAGACAATCAATTAATCAACATTATCAATACTAATTACGCTATAAAAGTTAATATCAATTATTTTATTTCTAAGGATTGATATTACTTGTTATGCATATTATCTTTTCACGAAGTCTTTTTTTTTTAAAATATATATTTTAATATATCGTACCTAGATTATTTCACAATATTTTATTTTCAACTCGATGTGATCAAACTCTGATAACAGTGTACCGTTTCAATGCGTTTGCTCCATGGGTGTCTGAACGTTGTAAAGATAATACATCTTATGTCGACTCACATCTCCATAATGACGTTCAAAAGCATAACTGTCAAAGTTCCTGTTACTTTTTATTATTCATAGTCGTCGTATTCACTACACCACTCAGCATCATTGATGACCAGAGAGACGACATTCATTATAGGACGAAGGACTCTAAGAAGCCGGACAATTTAGTGATATCTTTCTTTTTACAATATTTTTTATTATTAATTTATTTTGATTATTTAACATTCATCGAGCCTATTAGGCTGGTCAGATATACCAAAACAAAAGATTTTACTTGATTTTAACCACACCACAATTCATTTTGTTGGACCGTGACCTGTAAGTGGTTCTAGATTTATACTCTCTCTTTTTTAATTTCTTCGATGCGTCTTTCGTCGTTATAACATTTTAGTGTTATGTAATGCTAGGTTAACATTGGGGCCGACCATATACCACGTGGGGCAGTTGACGGGAGGGTAGGGGGTACGAAAAGGTCCACACTTGTCCAAGGAGAGGGAGGTGGGTATAGAGAATTATTCACGAAGACTATTGATTATTTTTTTCCCTTTTGGAAATTAGAACAAATTTTGCTCCATTATTGGCATAAGCGGTTACTTTTTATTTCTTTACCTTTTCAAACACTTAAATCGTCCATGCAGTTCGGTAACTGACATCACACAATTTAGCTCTCTGAAGCATTTAATCCAATCTTCTGTAATTTCGTCAATTCCCATTACTTTTTTGGATTTGATAACTTGTTACATAACCAAATTTAGGGATACATATGTTACTTTCATTTTGCGTTATTATGAGGAATGCAAAAATAGGTCTTTTTGACACAAAAATTAAAAAAAAAACCTTTTTAATTAATTTTGTTTAAAATTGAGATATGTCTACAAAAGTAAAAAAAAACCCACATTCTGTGGACAAAGTATGAATGACATACATGCTTTTAGGTTGACATTTAGCATTAAAGTACTCCATTGGATTGGAATAACCTATAATTTCCAGGAGTTTAAAACTCTTTTATGGAATTACCGGACAAAAATGGGGAATGTTCATGTGGTGTATGAACGGTTTCTTAGTTGTTTCACTTGAAAAGGCCTGCCGCTGACCTCTGATACACTGTCAGGGCACCTACGAATAATAACAAATAAAACCTGACATCCTCGCTTACGATCTAGGAAAATACTATTATAGTGAACTTCGTAAAATAAACAAAAATTCTACATCGTAACGGCAACGGGATATGTACCATTTTTTGTGATGTACCCCATCATATACCTAATAGTTAATTCTCATACCTCAGCTCGCTCTAGAAAGTTGAATATGACGATCAACATTTTAAATTTGACACGAGAACATTTTCTTGGTAGCACTTGGACCAACGATGTGCCTGTAAATCTCTATTTCGATGGCAAACCGGTTCTCTTCCAATATTTTTTTTGTGTTTACAGTAAAATTCCTTTCTTGATCCTCTGTTTCGGCGGTTAATAAATTTATCTTGATAACAGTTGTCCATGACAAGAGTGAAATGAAATAATATCGAAGTACTAATACTAAAAGTGAATTTGTCTTCTATCTTATTTCTTTTTTTCAGAGAGCGAGTAAAGACGCTATAACCTAGGTCCATTAGCTAGGGCAAGGTGTAAATACCTCTGTCCCATCCCCAAGGACCAAAGGAGTGACATTAACCTTCTTGGCCAAGTTACTCCCAACGATACATCTTAACCCCCATCTTAAAACTGAAACGGTTAATACGGTTGTCCTCGTTTCTTTCTCATTCAAGATTCCAAACAATTCGTTAGTTAAATTATTCATTAAAAGAATAAATTAATTGCCGTATAATTTTGAAACATCTTCAAAACCCAACTCTGCACAGTAGGCCTGGCCGTTTTAATATTTGCGACATATTATAATATATTAATAATGCTGACAAGAAAAACACTAAAAAATAACTGCAGTGTTTTCCAGGATGCTTTTAAATACTGGCTGTGTAAGAGTTAGAATAGAACAGAATTCAGAACACCGAAAGCAGCGAAACACGTTGACACATTCAGTAATTTTGCAGCGCATCCAACCTGAACTGACACGTTGTAGCTTCATCAGTTCTTCGAAGGTTTTGGCATCGGTTTCAAGAACAGCAGACATAGGATTGTCTGTGTGTTTTTCGTTTCGCACAACCCGTATCACCGTTAGGTTAGTAGACTCAGAAAGATTGTTTTGCGTTACCAGTTTTTCCACGAAATGAGTACTTGCCTAAATTTCAGTGTCACTACACTGAAACCTCCATTCACCAACCAAACCGGGGCTTCTTAAATTGAATTAGTTCGTAAAAAAAGTGTTCGTTATTTGGGATTTAGTTCGTAAAAAAAATTTTGCTTCAGATTCTTATTAATATTCGTTGGTTGAGCAATATTCTCGATAACCCTGACAATATGGGTATTTTTTGGAACGGGCTTGACAAGTAGATGCTGAAAATGTACGATTGGAACCTTTTCCAAGTTCAGTATGACGATTGCCGGTTGAGCAATATTCTTGACAGAGTTAAAAATAATCGAAGCTCTTTTTTGACGGCTGAAAATGAACTTGTTGCGACTCGCGGTGAATATAAAAAATATTCATTCAACTATCCATCTTATTCATTCAGTTGAATATCGTACAATATATTCATTACACTAATTATCTAAGAAAATGTTTTCAAATGCCGATAAAGCATATGAAACAACAATCATCATCGCTTACATTGTGCCAGGGCCTACTTTGATGCGCTTGATTTGTTGCTGCACGGTCGCTTCGTGTAATAATCGGAGTCGAATGAAAATCTGCATGGATGAATGGGCGGTTTGTTCGTTTGGCGTTTTCAGCTGCGTCACTGAATATTGAAAATGAATGCGACTGAATATGATCAATTTTCATTCAATGAATTTGAATATTTTTAACTCTGATTCTTGATAATGAACAATATGTGTTCTATTTCCGTCATGCACTCGTCAACCGTATCCCGAAAATACCCATATCGTTGAGGTTATAGAAAATTTATCTAAACCGGAAGTCGCCATCTTGGACTCTAAAATGGCTCAAGACATCGATTTCCATTATGCACTCGTCAACGCCATTCCGAAAAAACCCATATTGTTGAGGTTATAGTAGAGGAGTGCTCCGCGCCGCCGATTTCAGGTAAAAATCGGCGGCGCGCCGGCGTCACGCCGATGTGCTTACTATTTTTACATGCAATCGTCGGCGAGGCGCGGCGGCGGCGGCGTGGCGCACACCTCTAGGTTATAGAGAATTCATCTAAACCGGAAGTCGCCATCTTGGATTCCAAAACGGCTCAAGACATCGATTTCCGTCATGCACTCGTCAACTCCATTCCGAAAATACCCAATTTATATTAGTAACAATTAATTAAGAATACATAACTTCATGCTGTAATGTACGAACTCAAACTTTCCAAAAAGAGTTCGTTATTTCGAATTTAGTTCGTAAAAAAAGTTACGTAAATCCAATATTACGTAAAAAAAGAGTTCGTAAATGGAGGTTTCAGTGTATTTTGTGCTAATTTGAAGTAGCGATGTTTTACTAGTAACTAAAGC
Organism: Topomyia yanbarensis; assembly: GCF_030247195.1. Classification (NCBI taxonomy): domain Eukaryota; kingdom Metazoa; phylum Arthropoda; class Insecta; order Diptera; family Culicidae; genus Topomyia; species Topomyia yanbarensis. The sequence continues at coordinate 87,264,512 of NC_080671.1, forward strand.
AAAATACAGCAATTCCTATAACAGTAAATTACAGAATCTTTTTTTTTCGTAATAATGCTCCAATGGTAATGAAAAACCTATTAAAACTACATTCGCAACACGCCAACGCAGACTTCCACAAACAGCCCGCAACCGACGGAACACAGTGTAATCCAATATTCTCAATAAATTCCAATAATCCGTGCAATTATCGAACCGGGGTGAACCAGCCCCCGGAAATACAGACAGGACCATGTGGCTGCTGTTTGTTTTGGGATTGGTTTTTTTTTCACTCCGGTCCGGACGATGCGCGCCGGTTGCAACTTTCTCCATTAGCAAGCGGAAAATTTCACATGCAATTTTTCGCCGCGTGGGAAGACAAACAGATTTAGCCGGGTTTTCCCCTCTTGCTTCTGCTCTACTCCGCTCGATCGGGTGCATTTATTAGGATGCCGAAAAAAACTGACAGATAATGCAATGACATTGAATTTTATTTGTTTTTTGACAATTTTGTTTGCGTGGAAAGCAGGAAAGCTTTTTACCCCTGCTTTATTTGTGCGGTGAACGGTTGTTATCTGATTTAACCCTCGAACAGGAATGGTACAAAATCGCGAAATGAAAATAAAACATTGCAGTAACAATATTTATTTTTATTCTTCTAAGTTTCCCCCAACGGAAAGATCTTTATCGGACTAAAAACGCCCGAGGGTCGAGCCAGGGAATGCAAGTGAGTGCTTTCTTCGCCGCAATGATAAATGTGTTTCCTAGTAAGCAAACTTTCTCTTTCAAGAAAATAAAATGCTTCCAACACTACGCTTGGGATCAGGACTACACACTCTCGAATTGCTACCAGCAGTACGACGACGGCTTAATGGAGGTGTCTTACATATGTTGTTCAATTAAAAATTTAATTTTTTCTTCACTTTTTCCTAAACGTCCTCGCCATGGGATGGGTTCCCCCTGCATGAGTGCACTTCTATAAAGAACGGGCGAAAGATGCTTTTTTCCCTATTGGTGTTGTGACGAAAATTTATTTTTATTACACTTTTGTTACTTTTTATCGGGTCATAAATAATGTCTTTTCTTCTAAAACTCTCACTTTTTTTCCAACGGAACAGCTTTTACTAGGTTATTATGTGTAGTTCCATTGCGCTTCGTCATCTCAAAGTGGGGTGATCTTGAAAATGACGTTGAAACAGTTGAGTCATTTGTCACCTTTGGCGCTAATCCGCCTGAGACGTTTGGAAAGAACTACATTAGAGAGTAAAGTGACTCCTAATACGCGGGGTTTCGAGTACAGAAATAGTTACTTATCGGCCACGTGTTTCCATTACAAGACAGTCGAAGGAGTAGGGCAAAAAGGAATGAGCTACATACATACGGCCTTGTAATAAAGTGTTTTGCGATTGAAATCTTTGGGTTTCTGCATTTATTTTCAAAATATCGAATATTGATCAAAAGAACATTCGATCACTCAATCAACGAGACTAATAGAAGCCGGGGTTGTCGTATTTACAATTTTCTTTGTAATATAATAACATTTTGAACCATGTTCGGATACTGATTCTTTTTTACAGATGACATTTTTAAAATGTTTGACAGATTTCAAAAGTAATTATTCTGATATTTTCACAGATTGGAAATTTTACACAGATTTCACACATCGTTCATATCGTTCGGTATAGACCAACTATTCGAAAAACCAAACATTTAATATACGCCATGTACAGGCAAAGTGGCCTGAAAGTTCCTGCTACCAGTTCTTAATTGGACAACAATGCAATTTCTGTGAACTGCTGGGCCGTCTCCCACGAGAGTCGACCATATACTTTCATCGCAGGAATTTCTGAACCATCAAACCAAAAACCAAAAGTCCCGATCCATCATCCAACATTGCCCAACAGAATAGAATTATTTTTCATCAATCCCGTTAAACCACCAGCAGCATCCAAAAACGACCGAAAATTTCAATATTCTCCTTATAATTAGTTTTCCGCTCGCATGCAAGCAGGGTTAACTATGTTTTGTAGAATGCATTCAACGATATCCACTGACGCATACCGGAGGCCCGAGGACGAAAAGGAATTTATTAGATTATTGAAGCGAAAATTAACCCTTTCGCTAGCAAAAAAGCAATCATCTCTCAATTATGACCGCTCCGGAGCTATGGAAAAGGGGAATGGGGCTACGGATGCCGATGTTGCTGGTTGGTGGTGACACCCACTTCGATTTCATGCGTGTATAGCTAGCTAGCTACTGCGTAGCTAGAGGAACCAATATCCGGCTGGTGATATACTTTTTCCAAGCCTGAATGGTGTCGCAAGTGTCTCAACAAAAACAAACTCTCACTTCGATGGCTGATACCCCATAATTGGATTTATTGGAGCTAACCAACAAAACTGATAAGTCCAGCTTCAAGAATCGCGGGCAACCTATTTAACACAATTTATCTCTCAATTTTTCGATGGAACAATATTTCATCGGTTTTTTTTTCACCGAAGTGATCGAGCCAATGTTGCGTGAGCGGAGGGGACACATGTTTCCACACGGAGATGACATCTTTTAATTTCACTGCTGGATTAAACTTCATCAATCACCTGATTAGCGCCGATCGGGACCAGAGCGTGTGAGAGAGAACCAAAAATGATATAAAGATAAAGTGAACGATGAAATCTTCGACATAACTCTCCAAAGGGTCGCGCTAATGGAAGATCATTTTTCCCCCACGCAACTGCTTAAGACAAAGTGATGCTGCATCAACGGTATGCCGAGAGGTTATGGCATTCGGCTTCGTTTGAATATCGTTTTGGAGCGTTACATGTTGTCGAGTTGGTGAGTGCACGTTGTAGGAAATAGTGTTATTTGGTTGAAATAGCTAGGTGCTGTAAGACCTAGATTCCCTGATTTTGTCATTTTCATTTTTATTCGTTGTTTTATTACATATATTTCACTAATCTGTTCATTTGTTAATTTCATTCTACACCCAGGTTTTTTTTTACGCGCGGGATACGTACCGTGTAAAAAAACCGCCCAAAAAACCGCAATAATTGGAAAATCCGCGTAAAAAACGCGTTAATTGGAAAATCCGCGTAAAAAACCCGCGTTAATTCGAAAATCCGCGCAAAAAAAACTCAGCAAAAGACTTAGAATTTTTTTTTTTGCGCGGATTTCGCAATTAACACGGTTTTTGTAAAAATATTTAAAGTCCTTTTGAATGCAAAAGACAGAGGATTTTCGGAAATTGGAAGAGACGGGTCTGGAAGACTCGCACCCCAACAATATGGGTATTTTCGGCATGGTCTTGAAGAGTAGGTTCCAGAAATTGATTTTTGACGCCATTTTTAGATCAAAGATGGCGACTTCCGGTTTTAGCGAAATTCGCTATAACTCAATCAATATGGGTATTTTTGGAATGGTCTTGAAGGGTAGGTGCCAGAAATTGATTTTTGACGCCATTTTGCAACCCAAGATGGCGACTTCCAGTTTAGCGAAATTCGCTGTAACCCATGCAATATGGGTATTTTCGGAATGGTCTTGACGAGTAGGTGCCAGAAATAAATAAATCTGCACCCGCAAGGTTTTCCATGAACATTGATTTTTGGCGCCATTTTCAAATCCCAAATGGCGGCTTCCGGTTTCGCGAGATTCTCCACAACTCAATCAACATGAGTATTTTCGGAATGGTTTTGACGAGTAGCAGACAAACGTCGATATTTGCCGTCATTTTAAAATTCTAGATGGCGACTTCCGGTTTACCGAAATTCTCGCATGAAAAATTTGGGCAATCATCTACATCACCCTCAAATAATCATAAACCAGCAAAATGCAAAATATTTTTATGTGTTCATGCAGGAAAGTGCGGTGAGAATGGAAGAGAGAGAGAGAAGAAAGAGACGTATGTGGTGTGAGTTGGGGGTTTGAATTTATTCAAATTAAACATATTGCTTAAATTTAAGTAAATTCAACTGTTTAATTAGAACTATTTGTACAACAACTTCAACTTCCAAAAATACCAATATTGATTGGGTTATAGCGAATTTCGCGAAATCGGAAGATGGCGATCTTGGATTTGAAAATGGCGTCAAAAATCAATTTTTGGAACCTGCTCGTTAAGATCATTCCAAAAACACTCATATTGACTAGTTTATAGTGAATGTGGCTAACCCGGAAATCGCCATCTTGGAATTCAAAATGGCACCAATCATCGATCTTTCTTTACTACTCATCAAGATAATTCCGAAGATACCCATATTGATTGGGTTATAGCGATTTTCGCTAAACCGGAAGTCGCCACCTTGGATTTCAAAATGGCACCTAACATAAATTTCTGGTACCTACTCGTCAAGACCATTCCGACAATACCCATATTGCATGGGTTGTAGGGAATTTCCGCTAAACCGAATGTCGCCATCTTGGATTTCAAAATGGCGTAACATAAATTTCTAGCACCTACTTGTCAATACAATTCCAAAAATATCAATATTGATTGAGTTATAGCGAATTTCGCCAAACCGGAAGTCGCCATCTTTGATTTCAAAATGACGCCAAAAATAAATTTCTGAAACCTACTCTTCAAGAACATTCCGAAAATACCCATATTGATTGGGTTATAGCGAATTTCACTAAACCGGAAGTCGCCATCTTAGTTTTCAAAATGACGCCAAAAATAAATTTCTGGAACCTACTCTTCAAGTCCATTCCGAAAATACCCATATTGATTGAGTTATAGCGAATTTAGTAAAACCGAAAGTCGCCATATTTGATTTCAAAATGGCGTCAAAAATCAATTTCTGGAACCTGCGCTTCAAGACCATTCCGAAAATACCCATATTGTTGGGGTGCGGGCCATAAGGAATCTTCCAGACCCGTCTCTTCCATCTTTCCGAAAATCTTCTAAGGACTTTTTCTTCTATTCTAAGGACTTAGAATATTTTTTGCAAAAACCGTGTTAATGGCGAAATCCGCGCAAAATAAAAACTGCCAAAATTCTTCTATTTTCTTTGCATTTAAAAGGACTAAGAAATTTTTTTCAGAAAAAAGTTTAAGTCTTCTGCATTCAAAAGGACTATTTTTGCAAAAACCGCGTTATATGGAAAATCCGCGCAAAAAAACCGCGTTAATTGGAAAATCCGCGTAAAAAACCGCGTTAATTGGAAAATCCGCGTAAAAAAACCTCGTAAAAAACCGCGCAAAAAAAAGCGCATAAAAAACCTGGGTGTATTCTTTTTATTTATTTCACAAATTTCTTAATTTTTTTTATTTTGATTCAAATAATTTTTATTTGTTTATTAATTTCATCAAAATTATTGATTTTGTTTCAGTCCGTTTATTATATTCATTTTATTATTTTATTAAATATCTTCAGTTCATTAACTTTCATCGTACCACTCATTTCGATTTTATTTTATTCGTCCATTTTATTTATTTGATTAATATTAACAATTTAATGATTTTAATAATTTTATTATTCATTTCCTTTGTATTATTCATTTCATAAATCATATGTATTTTATTTATTTTATTCACTCTATTTGTTTTACTAATTTTATTCAGTTTTCATTTAATTTTATTATATTATATGTGTATATGTCATTTTATAATTTGATTTGTTAATAATTTTATTAGTTTATCATTTTATTATTTTCATTCCTTTGAATTGTTCTATTTAATTTTATTTTATTCTTTTCGTTCATTTTATTTATCTTATTTTTTTTGTTAATTTTATCAATATAAAATCAATTACCAAAATGTTGAATTTTTTAAATTACTTACTTATTTTATTTTTTTCGTTTGGCCACTTTATTCACTTTGTTCATTTTATTTGTTTATTCTTGTTTCCCATGAGTCAATTACATTAATTTCATTCGTTCTGTTAATTTTATTGACTTTGGTAATTTTATTTGTTTTGTGATTTCTATCCATTTAAATACTTAAATTTTATCTCTTTATTCTATTAACTTTATTGGCTTTATTCATTCAATTGAGGGGGGCGTCATCCGTAGTAAGCAAAAAATAGCGGACTTCTTTTTTATCCGCTTAATATTTAGTATAGAACCTTTAGAATAGTCTCCCAAAATCTCGGTAAACACGCTGAACTTCTCATGTTTTAAACAGACATGCATTCTTAGCGCATATTTGCTATAACACACGCAGATTTCAATCTATCGGCAACAAGTTTCGGAAAATGGACGGCGATAAAAATAAAATGTAAACAATACACTGTTTAAAATTGGCGAACACGATAACTCAAAAATAAATCAACGAATTGTCTTGATATTTTTATGAGAATGCACAATATGTGTAGCCTGTCGATGAACCGCAGTAAGCTGAAAAAAAATTTCCTTATTATTGCGAAGAAAAGTGAGCGAATTTTACAGTAAAATATGAGATTTTTCGGTTTTCATGAAGCCATTTTCCGAAACTCGAACTTTTTTCCATTGTTTTGGTTCATCGAATAACTACAAGCCTAAGCTTTACAAATCTTATTGAATTTCATGTGCCAGACAATTTTATCTAGAGTTATCGTGTTCTCCGCGGCGCTCCTCGACTTAAAAATGGTTGGACGTCTACTCTTGGGACGCTTGTATGTATGGCTCTATGCTGAAAATATGTTTTTATACTCAATGAATGTATAAAGCGATACTAATATTACGCAAAAGATCTATTGTGGCCTTGTCTTCAAAATCGTTAAACAAAATAACGTTCGGTTTGAGCACTTTACACCAGACGCCCCCCTTAATTTCATCATTTTATTAATTGTATCAAAAATAATCTTTCTTGATCTCAAAAAAATTGTTTTTAAATACTCAAAGTACCTCCCCTCTTTTCATATTGTGACAAATGTCAAAATAAACTCAGATGCCAAATATCACATCATTTGGACAATTTTGGACCTCCACCCACTTCGCTTGAAGTTTTTGACATTGGCACTATGAAAAAATAAGAGGAAAAAATATATTAAATGATATAACTTTTGAAGTAGCATCAGAAAAATCACAGTTTATATCTTATTTAAAAGAATGAATGGAGATATTTTCGTTTCTCGAAAAATACGGGAAATTGGGGGTTTAAGGATTTTGTCCCCAATTCTGCTATTTCTTATAACTTTTCTGCTTTATACTGTAAATCACACATATTTTGCAGTTTTTATAACATGAAAAAATCTCAGGAATCGAACGAAACCTTTGTTTGTTAAAATTTTGTTACAATTTTGTTATCATTAGCCAGTTTTTTGTTCTATTTTATGTCATTTTAATAACTAACCAGCCGGATTTATAACAGGTTCTGTTTCAAAATATTTTTGAAATAAATAACTCCAGGTGTTATAAATCAGTTATGCCCATCTGATCGGGATTGTACCAGTATCAAAAACTTTAAGCGTACTGGCCGGGTTCCAAAATTGTCCAAATCATGTGAAATCGACGTCGAGTTGCACGTTGTTCTTAACTTCGATGCTTTCAGCGTCGGCTAAACAATCGAATGTTATCAGTACTACATTACGAGTATGATGTAGTTGTATGTGTGACCCTTCTATTTGCACAAGCTCCATTTTCATATTTATTAACTGTTATGCCGCGCGCATGGATCTGCGTAAAGTCAAGTACCGATTGTATTCTCCCATAATGGGCACAATTTATTTTGTGATTCACTCATTTCACTGTTTCTATAGTGTACAGCAGAGTGGTGCGGGTAGTATTTAAATCAGACTGATTAATTTGCATGTAATTATGTAAAATTTGTTTTTTCGCATGATGTAAAATTTGTTTTTTTCGGTGAATTAAATCGGGTTTTTATCTATTTGGAAAACTGAATGGATCTTGGAAACTAAACAAAAGAATCAAAGCCAATGTTTGGATATACAGAAACGCAGAGTTCGAACCCACTGCATTTGACGACACGTCTATTCAAATGCAGCCTAATAAAAAGAAATAGGGATGGAATGTCAAAAATCAAGTTTCTGAATCATGTAAAAAGGGCACAATTGAACAATGGCAATGATGAATTTTGTTGAAGAATAATTAGAAAAAATCCAAAACTTAAGAAACACCAATTTGCTGGTAAAAAGTCACTTAATACTCTCAACTACATACATAATTTGGTAGAACATTTTCACAGATTCCCAATGAAAACTTGGGAATAAAGATATAAAGTTTAGGCTAGAGTATTTTATGCACTTATAAGGCGACTATTGAAACAGTTTAGTAATGAAATGAGAAGAGATAGAAATTTGATATTGTAGAACAAATTATGATTCGTTTTGAAACAAAACTTTTGGATTATAGGTATTGTTATTTTCATGATTCATTATTTTGAGAAAAATTAACAAAAACCTCACCAAAACCACTATCTTTTGACTACTTCACCACTAAACGTTTAGTGACTTCCCTTAACTAAAAGATTTGAAGGCATAGTTCAGTAAAAAAATTTCTCAGCATTGAAAAGATCAACAATACAAAGTATACATTTTGAGTTACAGTTAGTTTAAGACAAACAAGATATTTGCACAAAAAGTTCGTTAAAACTGTACTGATTGAGATTTAATGGTGTGTGTAGAGCGTTTTTTTGCACAAATATGAATTCGCTATCACTCCTTGAGAGATTCTCAACCTTGATCCAAACACCTCATATTACACTCGGCCCTTGGGGCCTCGGTAAAGGTCTCGAAAGTTGGATAGATTTTTATACATTTTTTTAAGAAATGTGAAAAATATCTAAACAATTATAAACAACCCTAGACACCAAGTTTGTGTAAAGAAATCTTCGAGATTGAATGGCGAATGACCCACAAAGGCTAAAGCCACAAATAAACAACAACAACAACATCTTCGAGACTGAAATTTTTCTTCAGAAACCTCCCATTCCTACCCAGGGCCCCTACACAAACCCGATGGAACCAGATTTTATTTATGTTGGCATCGAAAATCTGTGTTCCGTTTTCCTAATATTAACCTATAAGACACATTAGACGCGATGTGATGCATTGAGATTAGGCCTAGGTGTGAAACGAGCGCCATCGGTCGGGACGACGACGACGATGGTGATGATGATGATGAGTGAACAGTTTTATTCACTCTGCGAAATTTGGAAAGTGTCACGCAGTGGTGTTATACCAAGGGTTACTGTCGGAAGTAGACTATTAATATCAACAGTAAGCCTCAACAGAAGAGAAAGATGAAAAATCAGGCAGTGATTTACGCGGTTTGTATAACCCTTTTAAGTCGGTCAGCTATATAGTTGATTAAGTGGGAGCAAGATAATGGCGAGGTAATAGAGTTCGTTGTAATTTATGGAGCGGATGAATAAAATAAATATATATCAGTGATGTCGATTTTCTGGGAAAAAAACATGCAGAACTATGATGCAAACCAGTTGCTTTTAAGCATTGAATGTTCTGTCAGATTTTTTCAAATAACATTTAACCTTATTAGTTAAGATTTATTGCCGGTCAAACTCGCGTAGCAACAGCAGAAATAAAATTAGAGCTAGACTGATTGTAACGTTGTTAATTTATTCTTTAACAAAAGCAGATGTTTAAAGTAAGGCTGAGTTTTGTAGATAGTTTTGCTTATTGTCATATCACTATTTAATATAGACGCTCAAAGAAAATAGTTTCACAGTTTTTGACATCAATATGATAAAAAAAGGTCAACATTTTCACTTAGAAATTCGCAGCAACGATTATCCTGAAAATTGAGAGAGTGAGTGGAGATTCCTAACCAATCCATTTCTGTTGTCCGTGATAAGCCGCTTTCCAAATTTCCATAACACAACATGAAACACAGGTTGGTAACGTTCTCGCCGATAAGCCTATTCACCAACAACTCAATTTATTTTTCTTGACTTCGACAAAGAATCAATACACGGCATTGTACAAGTACTGTTCTATACAAGTGGCTAAACACCCAGGATACACAAAATCTATTCATTCTCGAACTAATTAAATTAGCTTTACAACGGGATTTTTGCTCGGCTCGTTTGGTTTAATGCTCACTGACAAGGAGTAGTACAGTACCTGGCCATATTATTATATTGAAGCTAAAAAATATTTCGTAATTTTTATTCGTTGTCTAACGACAAAACGACACATAGGGCTGCGCTGCAGTCAAATTGAACATGTATGTTAATGGAGTTGTCAAAATACAAGCAAAATAAAATTTTCGTTACAAAAATCGTTAATTTCTCTTTAAAAGTATCATTTTCGAACCAAATCAAATCGTTTAAGGGTTAGAAAAGTGTTTTTGTACCGAATAAAATTTTTTAATTGTAATTTAAAGATATTTCATAAAAGTTATTTATTTACAAAAAATAAGATTGGAATTTAAAAGAAATCAACTTTCTTCACCGTGTCTCCAGTTTTCGTTAAAAAAATATTACGTTTTTACTGCGTATCCATTGATTTTGTTCGCGAGTTGTAGGGTCCATGTCAAAATCAAATTATTTTCGTACTATTTTCGTATTGATGGCAAAATTTTCTTATTTTTTTACATTCACCACTCGTTCGTAAATTTCAAGCACAGATGGCAGCAGCGTGAAACAAGCAAAAGTTAAATAAACGAATATACTTAAAAGCTTAATCTTAGAATATGGAAAATTATATAATACATCGTAATTAAACAATTAGTACAATTTTTATAATGTGTAACCGAGGTTAAATTTCGCCAAACAAATTATAATCAAACTGAGGATTTAGTTGATGTTAACCAAAACTTTGTTTAATTTCAAAATAACGGAAAAGTTATGTCTGTAGATTAAGTATAATAATATGACCAGGAACCGTAGTAAATAGGTTCATAGGAATGTCGGCACTCTATTCGTGGAAAGTGCATCATAAAAGCTCTGACGTGCTAAACGAAGCAGCATTTCACCTGCCTGAATGCGATCCACGAGAACGAAGAGTTAATGCAGTTCGTCGTGTCGATGTTTTAGGGTGGTAGTGCGATAATCGTCTGCATATTTTGTGGCCATTTGACTATTTATGGATGTGGACCCAGTTTTGAAGTTACTACGCATTGCAGAGAGATATTTATGTTACATAACACACACGGAAAAAAATGTTCCCAAAATCGTGAATAAAGTGCCATGAATTCACGTTTTTTCGCTACGAAAACAGGACAATAAACACAAAACACTAGTGTTTTATAATAATGTTCAATTTCACTCCTGTGACGCCTCTATAACGCTTTTATTAGTGGAGATATTTGTTTTTGATTTGTGAACTTCAGTCACCGTTTCCGCCATGTTTTTACCAAATCGGTTTTTTGTGCATGAACTGGTTCACATCTGGATTGATTTTGGAAGATTTTTGACTGTTGATAGAGTTTAAGGTTATATTTCGGCTTTCAGGCTGGAGAAAATGTCAAAAACGGTTTATATACTTTATATTTATATAAAGTATATAAACCGTGTTTGACATTTCCTCCAGACTAAAAGCCGAAATATAACCTCAAACTGGTTCACAACTTTATGAACATTATTCATAAAACCAAAGGTAGACTCGTGATTTTATTCATAGACTCAGGAACATTATTCAGAATCCGACTATACTACGTGAACTGATTTATGATTAACTACACCTCGAACATGATCTGGTTTTCGTGGTTAGTTGACAAAATCAAAATCCATTTTCTCATAAACCATTTCACGAAACTCGGAATATTATTCATGAACCCTTTCAATCATCGTGAAAAAGTTCATGATTCATAATGTATTAGTCAAGATTCGATATCCGTGCTCGTAAAATATTATTCATGTATACGTGAACAGAGTCATGATCCCTAGCGACTTATTCATGTCTCACCATTCGTGCTCGTGATATAATTCACATAAACAAAAATATTATTCATGTATTCGTGAATTGGATCATGACTCCTGGCAAATGAGTCTCAAGCTCTACTCACCATTTGTGCTCGCGAATGGTTCAAAAAATCTTGAAATAACTTCATGATTCCTGGCGAATTAGCCACAACTGACTTCGTGCTCGTAGAATAGTTAATAAGATCTTAAAATATTGTTCATGTTTTAGTGGTCTGGCTTATGATTCCTAGTATATTAGAAATATCTCACAATTCGTAGTCATGAAATTTTTCACTAAATCATGAAATCTTATTCATGGAAACGTGAGCTGCTTCATGATTCTTCACGCCTGACCATTCGTGCTCGTAAAATATTACACAAAATCATAAAACCATATTCATGCATTCGTGAAGTGGTTCATGATTCCTAGTGAATGATTTACGATCCATCTTGAGTGCTTGTGATATTTGGAAGATATCCCTAATCATTGTCAATTTCATGCAACTCTGCACATGATCATGAAATTTTCTCGTGAAGTTTTTCACAAAATTTGGAATTTTTCAAGAAATATTATATTATTATGCCCAGGTTCTAGCGACTACTAATGGCTCAAGGATAAAATATCACGATAACTTGCATATAAATTGTGAAAATCGTGACTCGAAATCTTTAATTTTAAACATAAGTTACAATTCTCGTCACCAAAATATCATAAATCTTGACGAAGACACTGAAATCATGATCACAAATCACTCTATATGTGACTGAAATATCAAGATAACGGGAATAAAAATTACAGAAATCGTGACCAAATACAAGTTTGTATTTGTCGTGACTATGTTCCTGACATCATGAACATAAATCACACTAGTAGAGACGAGAAAAATTCGATAGGAAATTCACGAATAAAATATAACGATTACGTGCATATAAATCACGAAAATTGTGACTATGGTCCTGAAATCAGAAAAATCCGATTGAAAACTCATGAATAAGATATCATGTTAACGTGATGAGAATTACGAACAGTTCCTGAAATCATGAACATCGTTTGAATGTCGGTTCTTTTAGTTGATATAGGGTAATTACGGGAGAGATGCCGCGTCGGGTGAGATGCCGCACTCTCTATTTCTCGTATATAGAGTCACTTTTGTACGGTAATACCAGTCTTCCCAAATGAACATCGTGCACAATGTTCGCTCTGGTTCTGTGTGCTCATATTAAACGCATATTTCGTGTACGAACTCAAACACACTATTTCGTACCAAAACACGTGCACATGTTCGCCAGCACAGCCGAACCTTATGTGCGTACACGGTGTGCGTGACATTAGGGCATTGCAAAATATTCTTTTTAATTCTCAAAGGCCCCCTCCCCCTCTTATATTATGACAAATGTCAAAGTAAGCTCAGATGCCAAATTTCACATTATTTGGACCATTCTAGACTCCCGCCCACTTGGCTTAAAAATTTCTGAAATTGGTGCAATGAGAAAATATGGTGGAAAAATATATTAAATACCATAACTTTTGAAGTAGCAATTAGAAAATTACAATTTGTACTTGTTTTTAAAGGAAATAATCTTAGTATTTGAATGGAGTGATTTTTGTTTCTAGAAAAATACGGGAAAGTGGGATACTGGGACATTTTGGCCCCAAACTCTTCTATTTTAAAAATAAATCTGCTCCGTGATATTTTGCAGTTTTTCAAATGTGAAAAATCTCAGAAATCGAACGGAACCTTTTTGATCTTTGTCCGAATACGAGAAGCAGGGGTTATAGGGCCTTTTGTCATTCATATTAAATTTTATCATTCTCTCGTGCATATATTTCTATAATTTTTCACTCAATTTTTATAAATTATATCTTGTTGAACTTGGAAAATCATTAGGAACAAATTAAAAATAGGTTCGTTACCGGTAGAATTGAGAAACATCAAGTTATCTGACATATTGTCTCGATTTCACGATTTTATCATAAACTCGCACATATTAACTCCATTTAACAACAAAATTATTATTTTATTTACTTTGTTTAGTGAAAAATACGCTTAGAGATCACATGAGAAAAGATTCATTTCTGGAAAAATAGGTGAAATTGAGGTATTAGGACATTTAATGAAAAAAATGTGATTTGTAGAGTTAATATCAAAAAATTTAATGTTTCTGAATTTTACCGCTAACGAATCTATTTTTGCTGTATTTCTAATAATTTTCCACGTTCAGCAAGTTACATTTTATGAAAATTGATTGAAGAATAATAGTGATATATGCGCGAGAAAATCATAAAATTTAATATGAATGACAGAAGGCCCTATAATCCCAACTTCTCGTATTCGGACAAAGGTCAAAAAGGTACTGTTCGATTGGTGAAATTTTTTCACCTAAAAAAAACTGCAAAATATGTATGATTTGCATCACGGAGCAGAAAAATTATTAAAAATAGGAGATTTTGGGGCCAAAATGACCCAAATGGGGTACCACTTTCTCGTATTTTTCTAGAAACAAAATATCTCCATTCAAATACTAAGGTTATTTCCTTTAATAAAGAAGTACAAATTGTAATTTTCTGATTGCTACTTCAAAAGTTATGGCATTTAATATATTTTTTCTCCATATTTTCCCGTAGAACCAATTTCAAAAATTTCAAGCCAAGTGGGCGGGAGTCTAGAATTGTTCAAATGATGTGAAATTTGGCATCTGAGCTTACTTTGACATTTGTCACAATAGGAGAGGGGGGGGGGGCCTTTGAGAATTCAAATTAAAAAAAATTGCAATGCCCTAGTGTGACATCGGTTCGTGGATTCTTTTTACCTTGGGTGAATCGTTATCGTGTACGCACCCGGGGGACCTGTACATCGAGACGAAGCATGTTTGAGCTTGAACGCGTGCGCGAAATTTTGTACTCAGGTACAAACTTGTCGATGTTTATGGGAAGTCCGGGTAATACGATGTTGCAAGTTTGTTTTTCGAAGAATTACGATACTGGAGATGCAAAATAATCCTTATTATTAACTCACAAAATTTACATTATTATATTTATCCAGTTGCATCGCGAAGTACCGAAAATTTCCAGAACCACAGTAAATTTTTTTTAAATTGTTTGATTTTTTTGGTAAATATATTAGTTGAATAGTTGGTACCTTTAAGAAGGCATTCCGATCATGAACACGGTCATCTATAATTTCAGAGAAAAATGCCTTCATGCGGCATCTCTCCCCTACAATTGTGAAAACAATTCAAAAACATGCTGTAATTTTTCTATGCAAAAATATCGGCAAACGACTCGGTGATGAAACTTTTTGTACAGCATCTCTGCAAAAAACATGATTAATGGTGTTACCTGCCATTCAAAACCTACTTAACTAATTTCTTTCAAACTTTGCACACACGTTCTATGTTAAAAATACCTAACCCCTACGTTGAGTTTTTGAGATAATTTTTCATTCAAGGGAGTGTTTACTTATAAGAAGGCGGAATATTTCGATAGAAATTTTTATTTAAAATTCCCTTGATTGAAAATTTATCTCAAAATCTCAACGTAGGGGTTTGGTTATTTTACATAGAATGTGTATGCAAAGTTTGAAAGAAATTGGTAAAGTAGTTTTGGAATGGTAAGTAACATCGCAAATCATGTTTTTCCAGAGATGTTCTACAAAAAGCTTCGTCGCCGAGTCGTTTATCGATATTTTTGCATAGAAAAATTACAGCATGTTATTGAAATGTTACCCTTATCCCTCTTTACAGGCAGACGAAGTTCTTGGAGAAGCGAAACCCTCTACTTCGTAATATAGGCCCCTGTTGGAGACTAAACCTTCAAGCTCTACTTCCCGGGCGGGTACATAGACAATATACTTCTTCGTACACGGCCAAGTGTTATTTAGTTAATTCTCGCCTACATCGATGATTTTAAATGGCTTATCTTTGCCCTCATTCAAGTTTGAGTTTCAATTGGATTCTGAGATGATTATGACTTTCATTGGTTTAGTTTTCGCTAAAAATACACTGAAAAAAATCTGTTTAGATAAGGAAATGTTTTTCTAAAATAATTTATTTTCCTTGATTTTTGACAGTAGAAAGGGAACATAATTACCTATTTTGGAACAAAATTTCATCCATATCAAAAATGGAGTTTTTTTGTAAATCGACTTTAAATTTTTAAGATGAAGAATTTTTTCAATATTAATATTCAATTATTAACAACATTTTTTAAGGATTTCTCATTTTTAGACTATAGCCCTTCTAAAAAAATGGTAAAAAAAGTTTGACTCTTTTCACAAAACAGTCTGAATCAGTTTTGGAAAAAACAAAGTATGCAAAGTGGCTTTTTGTGACAAAGTCTTCATGCACAGAAATTTTCATTAAAATCTGACAGGGTGCTGCCAACTCTGAATACGATTTTGCGCGAAATTTGTCATTATTAACTAATTCAGAGAGCGCTAATAACCGTAATGTCCACGAATACTAATTTCTCTGTAACTATGCATTCTGCCTGTTATTATTCCTCTTCTATTGTGTATTAATGATTGTTTTGTTTGATAATCAGAAATAATTTAAGATTTTAATTGTTACAACTAAGTCACAAATATTTGCTAGACCATTGCGACCAAAATACTGGCATATCCCATAATTATAACAATCACTTGGATCTCAATTCAGTAAAGCTCACGCACTAATCGGAATGATGATAGAACCACCTTTGGTGGTAACATTTCAATTACCGTTGGATGTGCCTTTTACTTCACTTTTACGGTTGAGATGGAAGTCTGTTCTCTGTGCCTAAATTGATGTTGCTTCTCTGTTTTGCACGACCCAGAGGGAACGTGGCCTTGATCCTACTGCTTTGTCATCGATGTTACGTGACATTCGTTATGGAATATTGTTTGTTTGGGGTCCATTCATAAACAATGTCTCCCAGAAAAAAGTCTAAAAATTGTTGTTGGTTTTATTAACCTCGCTCCACTAGTAAGTCTCAAATTTTTAGTTTTTCTCTTGGTAATTCATGGCTTTTCCATAACAGTCAACACGCGACATAATTTATAAAGGGCCCTTGGTAATATCTTTAGAGCAGACAATCCAACGAAAAATTGTATTGACAGGATTTTTGTGTGTTTTTAGCACCTTGTGTCACATCTTTATGTTTGTTATACATACTAAGAATACCAAATCATGTGTTGTGATGGCCGGAAGAATAGAGCAGAACCCCCCCACCCCTTCTCACTATTTTAATAGGTGAACAAATGTTGATGGTGAACAAACAATTCAAATTAGGTTGAAATCAAACAAAGATTCTGCTAGTTTTAACAAAGGGATCAGTTAGATCTAACACATTTTATTTTGTTTCAACAATATTTCTATTTAAAATACAAACAGAAGTATTTGTGAAACTAATCCAAATACAAACTCTCGAGAAACGCTCATTTCAATTTTAAACAGTCATTGGTCAAGTTTGATATTCAGCTAAATGTCCCTTGTGTTTGCCACCGATTGAGAGCTATTATGTTCTTGTTGCTTTGTACATATTACATTGCGACAGAAAAAATCTCTTTATTTTTAGTCTAAAAAAATCTGAGAGCTTGCAATATTAGTATTATTGGAAGTCCCACATAGTGATGAGTCGTTTTAAGTTTCCAACTTCCAAATTACATAAAAAGTAACGAACTAGTTCAAGTTTTTAGATGATATGAACACCTATTCGATTTAATGAAATTTTATTTGATTGTAATTAGGGTGTTTATCAGTTTTATCAACCCTCGACCTTAAAAAAGTTGGAGGTATTTGAGGGGAGAATCTAAAACGTATTCCATTGAATCAGCGTGGTTTTATCGCCACCCTATATCAGGAGCTTGAGCATTGCAGCAGTCAGTTTTGTTTTGCCAGACTCAATAGCATCCAGTCAGATAGCAACCGCTTTGCAGCATAAACGCACTGTAGATAGAGGCAGGTGTATGATATACAAGATATATAGCTCATATCACATTGTGTGGTTGGGATGACGACGCTATAAAGGGAGACTGGTTGGCGCCAGGAGCGCACATTTCACGGTGGTTTTAGCAAACATAATTAGAACAAATTGAATTTAATAATCATATCAACATCAAATGACTGAAGTTTCTGAATATGCCCATGAATGGGTTACAGGCGGCTCTATTACTGGAACAGTTTGTTTTGCTTTCATTCAATGACAGCTCTTTCAGTGAAAGCGGATTAAGGATGGTGGATTAGAACGATTCGAGATGGTAGGCACGAGTGCTTGCTCGTGAATTACTTCGTCGTACAGTGGCGCAAAGAGATCGCGGATTGCATTTGTCTATCATGAAGCGTTGGAAGAATTAATGACTGTTCCATGCAAATTTCATGTCTGTTTTCATTACCGTGAGGTAATACTTTTAATGGAATGACATGCTACAATTTTTTTTAATTATTTCGATTATAGAGGTGTTAACTTTAAGGTCATTCGCCTCTTCGGGTTAGAAAAATCTCTTACGAAAAAATTTTAACCCTATGTGCGGGGTTGGAACTCGAACCCAGGTGCGCTGCATGCAAGGCAATCGATTTACCAACTACGCTACGCCCACCTTTCACGACATGCTCCTAATGTACTCTTGTACATATTAAAACTTTTTTCGATTGATCATATCAGTAATACTCAATATCAAACATCGTATCACCTGATGTCTGATCCAATGTTCGTTTATTCTAAGAATTATTTTTTAACTATCCTTCTTCTTCAGGCTTGACTTACACTTCACTATCAAAGTAAAATCAAGAAATCTTGTTAACAAGTTTTTCTGCAAACTTTGATCCTACCGACATGAAGATTCCTTCCTGAATGAATCGAACATATGTCGACTGATTTTTCCTCGATACTCTGCCCAACCAATGTCAATTTTCGGCTTTCAGGTATTTTCCTAATAAGCAGCTTAGCAAAAAGGTCTTATAAAACAATTAAATGTCACTTTTCGGTTGCCCCTGCTGGCGAACGACCCTTCACAGAAAGGGTAGCAAAAAAAATCCACCATGTAAATCCTGCTCAATGGATCCTGACCAACCGAAAAAGAACTGTAGTAACATGAGACCCGCATGTTTTCGTTTTTGTGACATGTGAGCTTTGTTTTCATAGAAACGAGCCCAAAGCCTCGGAAGCTCATGTTCGAGTGTGTACACCAATGGTGCCACCATTTCTACCTCCCCCACATTCAAATTCCCATTCAACACGTATTAGACATTCATTTACCGCCGAGTCGAGTTAATGCAGGGCCAGTCGCAGAGGAAAAAAAAAGTTTTCATTTCCCAGTCCCATTACAAGCAAGTCGGAACAATGGCAACCTGCACTCGGAACACAAAAGCGAACTAAGCGGATTAATAGTCATTTTTTTCCGACAGCCTCTCGAAGCATTTTCGATCCGTTCCCGTACGACGCAGGGCTGGTGTGTTGTTGAAGGTAAGATTCGCATCATTCTGCCACGTAAACGAACAGAAACAACGTCATTGTCACATCATCACGATTCAAATTGTCGGGCTCAGCATCACTGCGCTGTCGCGCCACTCCGTCGTCGTCATCCGTTGGTGTTGCTACATGGATGAGAGATGCGATGCAGTATCATAATTTCATCTTCTCATAACCCTTCGCTTTCAATTTTTACTACGAAGTCCTTATCGGCTTAGCCCTACTTTTGCACTATGGAAACCAGCGTTCGCCGTGTTCAGATGCGGATTGGTATCCTACCGTTAGTCCACGAGGTACATATACCAGGCGAACTGCATCCGGATCTAAATGGTACTAATGAACGTGTCTTAAACAGGGGTTTTCAGATATTTATCGGACAAAAATCGAATGGGCAGCTTCCATTCATAGTTTCGAAAAAGATTTGTATAGTAGGTACTAAATAATAAGCTCGGGACACATTTTGTGTAGAAGATGGGTTGATGAGTCTCGTTTCGACTTATAACTTTTGTTAATTACAGTTGTTACAGGCTTAAGATAACAACGGGCTCTTCCAAATTCTGATTATTTCAATATTGTCTATAGGATTTTAAGGATTTAATTGTTTAAATCAAATCATCTGTTCATATTCGCTCCAACGCTTAATACATTTTTCTTTAAAATAAATATGCGTGTTTATTTTTTAACAAATGTTGTAGAAACAAAAGGCACAATGGGCAAAGCGGATCGAGTTTCTAAGGAATGTACCACGGTAGCGCAAATTCCGAAGTTCAATTAAATTATACTCGAACGATTTCAGGTAATTCTTACGTTGATCAATAGCAAAGTTGATATTTCAGTTCATGCTTTCCAAGATGGTGCTGAACAGATGAGGATTCTTTTCGTTAATCTTTATGAATGGTATGCACTGTCGCCAACCGTGCAGTGCATGGAGATTAGACTGCCCAGAAAAATGATTTTTTGAAAACGCAATCGACCCACTTCTGAATTGATTGCTAGTCTCACCCGGAGTACTTGCTCCAAATTTGAAACAAATCGGACAAGTTTAGCTACAGGGCCAACGGTCCTGAAGCTTGTATGAGATTTTTCGATAATTTCTATGGAAAATAAACTCGAATTTTTACCACTAGGTGGCACTGTATTCATCCAATTATCACTGAAAGTGAAAATAAGAACTCGAAAAATCGAAGAACTAAGCATTGTCAACACTGTTTATCTTGTCTGGGTGTCCGGACATTCCGGTATTACTGGAAATGCATGGGCTAACTAATTCTCTAGGGCAGGTGCAGCGATGAACTTCGTTGGACTTGAGCCCACCCTACCAATTTCGACAAGTTGGATAAGAGAAAAAATCCGGTCCGCAGCACCGCAAATATTGGAGAAATCTACCAACTAGTCACCAAACAAAAGAGTTTCTAGAACAACCGTGCCTAGTGATTACGTACGGAATCTCCTACATTTTTTGAAACGGCATGCTGGCCAGGGCTTTAACCGGCCACTGCAGACTCAATTATCACATAGCAACTATGCAGCGTGCTGAGTCATTTTTTTTTAATTTTTGAGCGACCCTCTGCTCTCACCCACACCAAAAAGCTCAATGTTGACCCTCCTGGTAATGGACACTCAACTATCAGCCATAGTTAACGCGAAAACTTACTAGATTTATAAATATTACATTTAAGATGGCTGAGAATATTTTTATTTTAAATCAACATAAAGAGAGAGAATATTACTGACAAAACAAATAGAGTAAGGTGCACAGAAAAAAATATTTTGTAATTTTAAGTTTATTTTCATGCACATATTTGGAGCATGAATATAAATGTAAAATTAAGTTCCACCACAAATACACACGACTTGTCGTGCTTTGTTCATCTAATATTATTATAATTTTACACGTGGATTGAAAATTACAGTTTCTTTAAACGGAAAACCAATGCACTTCAATGTATTTTTACTCGAATGCTGCTGTAAAATGGATGACATGTAATATTACACGAATGAAAGTGTAAAATTGTATGCTGTTTGATGCTCCAATTGATTTCAACGTAATTTTCAATCAAATTTTTGATTCAATCGTTGTATGTTTACATTCGTATTGATTTACATGTCGTTTAAATTTCATTATTTTTTGGTGTGTGGGGTAAAAGTGCGCGTGGGGCAAATGTGCGCATAGGACTTTTAGAAGCACACAATCGCTAGAACCTGGCAACTCTGTATGGATTTAGTATATCATTAAGTCAACTAGTCGCACATATAAGCATGAAAGGTTTGAATAAAGTGGCTTAAAATTAAGGGGGAGGACCATTTTTCGCTGCGTTGATGTAATTTTTTGAATTTTGGGAATCATAAATAGGCTGTTTGATAAATCAGGATCTATAAAACTACAGTACCCTAAAAATCTTCAATGTATGGTTCGTTGCCGGATATATTTGATTTGATGAAAAAAATTCAGTAATTTTCGTAACAATTTAATAAGTTAAAAAACTAACAGTGGGGTAAAAGTGCACTTAGCATATCCGCCCCAATAAAAAGACGCGAGCGAAGCTTTTTATATAAAAGCTCACCGGTCAAATTACAACTGATAGGGGAAGATGGGGTAAAACACATCCCCGGGGCAAAATGCACCCCTTGTTTAAATCGAAAACTGCTGAAAATTTGTAGAAAAGGGTAACACCAGTCGAAAGTCCGTCATAGTTAACTTACACTGTCAAAGTTTGATAATCGTACATCAATAGCAACTCGAGAAATAAACAAAAAACAATAACGTGCTCTTCTCATGTAATTATTGTGGCGCCTGCAACAAGGATTTTCAGCCGTTATAAATGCCGTTTTACTATTATATCAGTGCATTCCAGTTCTATTTATACCGTTGATCATTATTCTGTCGCACTATATATGAAAAATCTACTAAATAGTTCACTTTTTGCTAAATTTATATCTCTGCTCCATCGGGGGCAAAATGCCCTCTTCTCTGATTTTGCTTGTTTTTAATCGAAAACAGAAAAATCGTTCTGAAAGCTACCAATTGCATTACCTAAGGCTATTGAATGGCACACTTTTGTGAAATCTCGTTAGAAAACAAAACTACTTGCTTGTTCGCCGAACATTATGCCCCGTTGTTGCGGTGCATTCTACCCCGTTGTTGTAGTGCATTATGCCCCGTTGTTGTGGTGCATTTTGTCCCCGCATGCCCCGTTTATTTTTCAAAAGGTGATTTTTAATGATTTTGAAGAATTGAATTATTTTCATGTTTTTGAATATTTTGCAAAGCGTTATGATTTTGATTACAGAGAAAAATGATGGCTAAACGATACAATCAATTAAATTCTCCCAATTGATGCTCTGTAGCTTAGTTATGATAATATTTCCTTAGGGGGTGCGTTTTACCCCATCTTCCCCTATGGGTGGTTTAGGAACAAAAGCATCAGCATAACTGGTTCCAAGGGAAAATATAGAGTGCCGAAAGCTCAGAGTAATTAAAAAAGAAACAAAAAACTATGAATAAGTAAATAAAGATGTATTTCCAATATATATAGCATATTCGCAAGAATTCTTGTAGTGACCTACCCATTTATGACAAATAATGATGTTACGAGGGATGACAGTTTGACCATGAACGACATTGTCTAATAGATGAAACATCCAAGTTTTTTCAACATAATGGAAAACTGAACAACATCAACCCAGGTAGAGGGAGGAGTACTTTTTAGTTATGAAGGAAGAGTAAGAGGGAATGGATATCCTAAAATTGATTAGTTCAATCTATGGGAGGTAATAAATCGGCTATTTAATCAGTACGCACTTTTGCCCCGTGCTATGCGCAATCTTGCCCTGACCATGGGGCAAAAGTGCACATTTGAGTATTCATAAGAAAATAATTATTTCTCGGATTACAAGCAAACCCAAGAGATATATAGTATTACGTTTTAAAGATGTGTGATGAGAGTATTAATTTGTAATCATGCCGATTTTCTAGTGCTTTTCTACCAATAGTTAATTTACGAAAACTCTTAGGTGCGCACTTATGCCCCACCTTACTCTAATGTGCTTCTAGTGCATACGGTATTCTTTTAAAGAAGCACAAGTACATATAAGAAAAAATCAATGAATATAAAAAATTACTTAATTTTTACTATGAAATAATTAAATTTAAATTAATAATTTAAAAGTTATATGAAGACATAAGAGAATTTAAATTACTGGTTAGATGACAAAATAAGACAATTTAAATTAATAGTTGAGGTATTTGGGTTTGTAAGTAACTTTTGATGTTAGATTTAAATGATAAACGGTTAGTTATGATCTGTAAATCTCTAGGTAGGTTGTTATATTTTGCAGGGCCAAAGAAATCGTTTCTGGCCAAAGTTTGAATATGTGCGAGGTCGTAAGAGATGATTAATTTGCCTGGTGTTGTACAGCCGAGGTATTGCGTTTATGATTATGTTGTGGATACTTGTTGGGTTGTGTAGCACATTGTGCATCAAAATCAATATCTGCTCTTTACACATGCCTTGAATAGGTAGGATTTTATGAGGAAAATCTATGAATAACCTTACCGATGAAAACAGAAAAGGTAAGTTATATATTATTTTAATACATCGATTTTGCAAAATTTGCATTTTTTAAAGTTTTGATTTACAGGCTCGATCCCATACAATAATTAGATAGTTTAGCTGAGAGTGAATGTGAGTAAAGTAGAACATAAGCAAACTCTTTTCGTGGAACGAAGCTACTAACACGTTTTAAAACTCCACAAATAGACGAAATTTTTCTTGCAATTTCCTTGATATGTTTATCCCAAGACAGTGTACAATCTAGATGAACACCTAAATATTTAAATGATTCTACTTTCTCTATAACGTAATCGCCCATCACTAAAATTGAAACACTGGGAAGGATTTTTCTTGGGGATCGAAAGATCATATATTTAGTTTTTTGCGAGTTAAGTGAGAGTAGATTATCGGAAAAATATTTCTGGCGAATTTGTAGATCATCATTCGTGCTTGAAATAATCGATCTTGGGTTGACATTAGGATAAAATAAGGCCGTGTCATCAGCTAATAACCTTGGAGTTCCAGTAAGACGAATTTTACCAATGTCGTTTATGTAAATGAGGAAGAGTAAAGGCCCAATATTACTCCCTTGGGGTACACCTGTGCTTATTTGTCTTAGGGAACTTATCTCTCCATCATATGGCACAAATTGTGTTCTACTTTCCAAGTAGCTGCGGATAATGTCATTTGCAACTCCTCCTATCCCATAAGATTCCAATTTTTGCAGCAAAATACCATGATTTAGAGTATCGAAAGTCTTTCTCAAATCTAAAAACAAGGCACCTACGCATTGCTTGGAATCTGTTTCCTTCAGTATTTTGTCTACAAGTTCAGTTATAGCTATTGTGGTACTACTCCGGTTTCGAAATCCATATTGCATTCTATAAAGTGTTCTGGGACTGTCCAAGAATTGAAGCATGCGTTTTATCAATAATTTTTCTAGTATTTTATTGAAAACTGAGAGCGTTGATACCGGTCGATAGTTATCAGTTTTTGTTGCATCTCCAGATTTAAATAAAGGAACAACTTTTGCTGTTTTAAGACAATCTGGGTAGGTACCTGTTTGAATCATTAGATTAAAAGAATCAGACAGAATACGAGCAAGTGATAGAGCCTTATTTTTACTTATTTTTGCTGGTATGCGATCAGGACCAGAACTTTTGTCTGTCTTCAATTCACTAATTAGTACAACAACCTCGTTTACAGATGATGGTTGTTAAAAAAATTGAGTTTGCGATTGGTTCTATGTGTCGCAATGGATTTGATTCTGTTGGAATGATGTTTTCTGCTAGTTTTGAACCAACTGGTGCGAAGTGTTCGTTTAATGCTTCGCAGATCATCTTGCTATCATCTAGGCGATCATCATTAATTATCAAGGATAGTTTTGATTTGTTTTGTGATTTCCCAAGAATTGTGTTTATATTTTCCCATAGTTTTGAATGCGATGTAGTATTTAGCAGCCCTTCAAAATAACTTTTTTTGCTTGTTTCTTGGCTAAATCCAGTTTTTGAAACGTGTTTTAATAGTTCCCCTAAGCGAATATTGTTTGGATCTCGACGAGATTTTTTCAAATAATTATTTTTAATTTTTATTAGTGTCCATAAATCAAGGCTCATCCAAGGGCACTGCTTACTTTTGAGGTTCAGATATTTTTAACCGTTCTGGTGCATTCTTTCAATAATGTGTTGTACTTTGATAGTATATTTTGCAAACATGTGTTCACGTCAAGTACAGGTCCAATACTAACAATGTATCTTTTGAAGTCGACCTCCAATTTATTATTGTTTATAATATTTTTGGACAACTCCACCCGATTTGATCCAAACTGCATGTGGAATATAAATAGTGTGATTACATAGGCGATGAGCGTCTCCCATTTTACATAAAACATGGTCTAGAATATTTGAGCTAGATGGCCTCGTAACAAATATGTTTTCATGTGATCTTTGTGAATCCGACTACGGAACTTCATATCATCTGATATGCAATTGCCCAGAAGTAGCGCAATCGCGATTTCGAGTTTTCCGCCGTCCTAACGTAGACGACACCGTGTTTGGACTATTGAATCTCAGAGACTTACTAAAGTTCCTTTTGCAATGCGGTAAAAAGTTTTAGGCTTTCTTACAAGCGATTTGAACTAGTGGTGATTTCTACTTACCAACTTTTTGTTTTTGTGCAGTTATTTTTCCCACCCTCCCAATTCTACTTCTTCTCTCCTCCTTCTCCTTTCCTTTCGCTCAGGCAATGATGAGAAGACACGGCAAGGCACAAATCCCCGACTACATACGGGGAACGTGCTATTTGAGCCAATAAATTCTTATTCCTAATTAATGATACCAGTAAATGTTTAACCCCTGCATGCCCATGTTGTTTGTGGACAACAACGTTTTTAAGCAGCTATAACTTTTGATTGAGGCGAGATTTGCTCACAAAATCAAGTAAGACTTATTAATGTGATTATTGCCTTTAATTTTACTATTAACAGTTACAAGCAGTGCGGTAAAATATCAATTTCAAACGAAAATAATCGTTTCAAGTGAAACTTCGAGCCTTTCACTGTAAACATACCACCACTATATCAGTTGAGTTCGGCTGCCGTCTTCGTTTGAGTCACTCAAAGTTCACTGTCAATTGAATAACAGGTTCTAGTCATTTGACGTTTTTGCCTGTTTAGTTTCTATTGAACACCAACCTCACATTAGCACGGTCTCAGCTAATGGAAGTGAACCATTCCAATGAACCACTCACAAATGAATATGAAGGAACACTCACTGACATAAAAATAACTCCGACCAAGATAATAAATAATATAGGGTAAAGGCTATGATAAGACGAGGCAACTCAAGACGGATACAGGTACGAGCATTTTTTCTGTGTATGAGTAAGGTTGTATTTTTTTTCGATGAAGCTGATAAATCAGGAGGATATGAAAAAGAAAAGAATAAAACAAATGACGTAGTGGGCTTTTCTGCTTAACAAACATAAAACAAATTCACTCAAAAATGACAAATGTTCCGAACCTTTCTTTCTCTTCTTCTTGGAGAGTTTTCTTTCCTTTCTTGTGCCCTGGTGAATAATTGTTGACAGATGACTGTATGCAACTAGCGAGGTTGGCAGTGCAGCCAATTTCTTTGTCATATTTAGATATGTTGCTATAATACACATAATAATGACTGTTTTATTAACTCACATTTCGCCAAAATATATCTGGAACTAATCAATCCAAGATTTTTATCATATACTACATGTTTCTAGCAAATTTGGTCAGCATAACAGCCTATTCATCAGAATCAAATTTGCCACAAACTTTGAAATAGAGATGGACGTACTACCAAAATACAGAAATATACAGAAATCGTATTACTAGTTGCTTTATCTTGTCTTAGGTGTAAACGGGCGAACTCGTTAAAGGTCCAAGATGATAGATAACGGAAATCGATGGTTAGTCATTTTAAATGAAGGCGTAGTTGGTTGAGTGGTAAGCGTGACAGCCACCCATCCCAGTTAGTCTGGGTGCAATCCCAGCCGAGGTCGCTGAGATTTTTCTGAGGTGTAAAATCTTCCTTCGGAAGGGAAGTAAAGCCGTTGCCTAGCAAAAGCAAGTATCGGACTAACGTTCCTTCTGCGATCTACGTTCGGGCCAGGCCGGCGCCGGTTTTGTTCAATAAACACTTTAGGATTACCAGGAGTTGCACATTGAAAGATGTTTCCCTAATCCCAAGCACTACTACTGATTCCCTGTGCAACTTCAGCTAGTCTAGATCGATAACGGAGTAGCAGCTACGGGTGGTCGTACAAGGTCAAGCTCAAGCTCAAGCTCGATGGTTAAAGTCATTTTTAAATCAGAGATGAGGGCAACATGGATACCATTTGAAAGGAGGTTAGGCCATTTTGAAATCCAAGATTGCGGCCTATAGTGACCAAGAAACTGTGAAAACAACTATCAATATGGGTATCATTGAAAATAATCATAAAATACCGTAATTCATGAATGTAGGCCATTTTTAAAACAAAGGTGGCGGTTTCGGGTAACCACCACAGTAAAAACCATGATCAATATATATCTATATCGCTTTTGCAATGATGGTCACTAGATGACGGAAACTGATGATTGAGGACATTTTGCAATCAATCAATCCAATATGGCACCTTTTGGTTACCTCAAATCAATAAACCCACCTTCGATATGACCTATTTATAGCATTCATATCGAGCAGAACCTTTTCGAATTCTTTCTGAAAAAAAAAAGATTCTCGTAGATTATAGACTGTGCTCGTAATGTGTTCCTATATAACCAGTGTGGAAATGTTTTACCTCTTCACCATGTCATCGGAATTGTACACAGGGAACTATTGGTAGAGGTGCAAATAAATAGCTGAATTACATATTTGATTTTAGCAATGAATTTGACAGCTTCGTACAATTATGATAGCATACTGCGGTTATCATATTTCTTTTTCAAATTTTCTTAAATTCGCAGAGTTCAGACGAAAATAATGAATCTATTAATAACAGCTTATTGAAACTGGTTGCAATGAAAAATGTTATTTGGTAGTACGTTCATCTCTATAATATTTTTGTTGCAAATTTGATTCTGATGAATAGGCTGTTATGCTGGCCAAATTTGCTAGAAACATGTAGTATGTGATAAAAATGTTGGATTGATTAGTACCAGATAAATGCGAAATGGGTGTCAATAAAACGGTCATTATTATGTGTATTATAGCAACATATCTAAATATGACAAAGAAATTGGCTGCACTGTCAACCTCGCTAGCTGCATACACTCATCTGTCATCTGGCACAAGAAAGGCATGATAACCAAAAATACGAAGCCAGTTGTCTCTTTTTGTCCTAGGTTTACCCGGATCTCATTTGACTGGTGCTCACTGGGGAAATGGAAAGCTGATTTATTCATTTGAGAGGATCAAACGAAGGAGGTTGAATATGAATTGCGACTCATTTGAAAGCAGCGGTGAGTGAAGTGCCATGAACCCAGCTTCAGATTAACAACAACTGATGCGTTAAATGAATGTGAATGCTACTGCAGACGACTGATTGACTGCGTTCATTCAGTTTCGATTGAATGAAATGAAATTTTACTGCACTGGTTACAAGGATCAGCTCTAGAACTGAAGTTATTGCAATTAGTCTGATTGGATTCCAATGGAGCAGTGCTGCCAGGGACAGTTTACGTTGATGACGGAAAATTTATTTTTCGTATATCTACGTTGTGTTACAATATTATGAAAAATTAATAAAATTTGTCAATTTGGACTGTTTTTGGCTACGTTTTCCGTGCAATTGCATTATTGTTATTATTCTAGGAGAATTTTATGGACCATTGGAAGGTAAAAATCGGGCAGCTTCTAGCACTGCGAGGGAAGCACCTATCTTTCTGAAAAGAGGGCTTTACCTGTTTCTTTAACCCTACCGTTTTCAAGGAAAAATAATCCTGAAACCCTATATACACTAGAATAAATTTGGTCATGAAAGGGTTAATCAAATGTTCAAATAAATCAGTGCTAGTCGAGTTAATTGAGAATGTTTACTTTAAGAAAATTTGACAGTCTGTATATATACACTTTGATACAGTGCTCTCAGTAGAAATGTTTTCTGTGTAAAAGCCGGAAATATCGATCTATTGGATCATTTGTCGGAAAATAGAAACATATCTTCATTTTGAGACATTTTTCGTGATCGTGTTTTAAGGGTAAAGTTGCTCAAAGTACTCAAACGAAATTTTTATCGGATTTTCAAGTTGCTCAGAGCGCACAAACGGAACTTTTTAACTTTCAGCTTACTAAGAGTACTCGAAATGAGCTTTTTGTCTTCAAATTGCTAAGCGTTCCGAAGATAACTTTTTTGAATTTTCAAGGTAGCTAAGAGTTCGCAAACGAATTTCTGTGCACTTGAAATTGCCAGAAGATCTATGTGTACTTCTAAGCAACAAGAAAGTCCCAGTGAAACTTAAAATGACCGTATCATGAATATAGAAATCAATTTTTTTCATACAATGCGGAGTTGGTTGGGGAGCGTACCGATTTTAAATTAACAGAGCTTTAGGATTCAATATTACTTATTAGCCATTGGTTACAACCCTCCAAAAATACTATGAAACCTTCTCTCCACTAAACATCATCTACGCGAACTAGCGATCACAACAGAAAAATTGCTGAACCCAGCGCCACCAATCTGTCGAAAACATGACGAATTTATTGTTCTGTGATCGGAAGTTAGATATGAGCCAGTCAGTCGCCATCACTGTTTCGCATTTGAAGAAAAAAAAACAAAAACCCAGACCGCATTCTGAACATCTTCTTCACCCCAGCCCCATTCAGGCTCCGAATTTATAGATGAAACCAGCTGCTAAATGCCAACCCATAAATCAACCTCCACTAAACAGTTTTCCCTACCACAATTGGATTCTACTATGGTGCCAGAATCAGTGATAATTCCTTGTTCCGAACAAAACAGCCCGAAGCCCCCGCGGATGCGTTCTCTCCACACGCAAGCAGTTCGCTGTAGGTACGGGATGTCTTTCGAAACTAATTTATCCTTCTCATATGCTATAGTTCCCATAAATGCATGAGCACATACTGCTCGTTTTTCCGAGAGTCTTAGTCGGGTTTCCTGCAAGGAACCATCCTTCGGCGAAATCCAAAATGGGTAATTTATTTTTATTATTATCTCTTAATAATTTTGCTGGAATCTGACGATGGGGACCAACTGGAGGATCAGGGTAACTTTCTTCGTGGTTGCGGTTCTGCAATTTTCAGCTGAGTTCGGATGACTGTCCTAAATTGGGGTGGAATACTGCGGCTTTCGTTATTTCGCTATTCGGAATAGATTAGAAATATTGCATAGTTGAGCACTATCCGTATGGTGAATGTAATATAGCATAAATAACAAAGGCTATCGAATTTCGCACTCTTCCAATAATAATGGAATAGCATAATTATTTGGTATGCCAACTTTCTTTCAGATTTAAAATCGAAATGTCATGCTGAAATGTCATCAGCTGGTGTACGTGAAAAAATTAAAACAGCTAATTAAAGACCCAACGTTCAAGACTCTTGAATGAATAGCCCATAAGAGTCCAACTGGAAACAGTAATAAACGGATACACCCAGCGGGACGTCCTGTCGGATTAGCTACACGATACACGACAATCCAAGTCCTCAAACAAAATCGGTGCCGCGTACAAAAGATGTTTGTTTGTGGGGATTTAATTTTCACATTC
Source organism: Topomyia yanbarensis (assembly GCF_030247195.1). Lineage (NCBI taxonomy): Eukaryota > Metazoa > Arthropoda > Insecta > Diptera > Culicidae > Topomyia > Topomyia yanbarensis. The sequence continues at coordinate 87,295,527 of NC_080671.1, forward strand.
TCGAAACAGTTTCGAGTGGGCTCTTCAAAATTCGATTCACATGCCCCGATCGGTCGGTCGTTATGGTGCAACAAAGGACCTTCGAGCTGCTCGGATTTGCTTACCGAAACCGATTTCCCAAACTCTAACAATGCAACAAAATAAGCTATAACTGCACTGCACAGCGTGAGTGTATTTGTGTCCATATAGTACAAACGAGGTGAAAATCTCTTCAAGGAAGGGTCCTCCAGAATCGGTGAGTGGGACGACAACCAAATGCCAAATAAATTGGCACCCTCGAACTAGTTGTCACAGAATCGGAAAACGGTTCCAAAACGTTTCTCGCGTCGGAGGGGAACGGCTGCGCGGCGACATGTGATCGGCGGGAGAGCAAACATAATTACAAGGTCGTCACACAACGTACATACAGCTCAGGATGAGGACCATAAATGCAATTTTGATCGCACTCGAATTACATCCAGCTTTCAGCCGCGCGCGCGGTAGTCATTGTCGTGGGAAGCTGATTTCCGGACTTCCGGAAGTGCGTCCAAATTTATTGGGTGAAATCGATTATCGGTATTGATTTTGCCTGACGACCCTCCATTGTTCGGTTTAATGGCCGTTCGCGATGAGAATGCATTGTTGGAGTTTTATGTTGCAGATGATGTTGATTTTTAATTAATGTCAGTTCTCAGAACCGCAACGCACTGCGGAGAAATGTCGTGCTAAAAATATCAGTTGATCAAAATAAATGACGCAACAGAATCGAAGTGATCCCTTTTGGGCGAAATGATTTTTTTTTTTCGATTTTTCGATGTAACGTTCGAGCGTAAGCCCACTAAATCCCCTTGTACAAACACCAAGTGCAGTCAGCTTGAACGAATCATTGTGATGGATGCCAACAGATGACAAAAATGTACGGCCCATAGAAGCGCCGATGCGGGAAGAGAGTGGCGCAGGTCTTCGCAGCATGCGTGCTAGGATCAACGCAGCATAACGTCAGCGACTGACTGCAGGAGGAGACCCTCCGCTGGAGATCAGAGGGAAAAGTTTGGCTACGAACGCGTGCGACCCTAATGTTCAATTACCGCTGCATTGTGTGAATGTTATCGGGCTAATGATGGAATTGCCTTACTTACATCGTTGGGGTATAGAGTGCCGGGAAAATTGCATAATAAAATTGTGGATTTCGCTAAATCACCATAGTTTTGCATCTGAATAAAAATGAGTAATGCAATGGCAATGTAATCCGTTAAGCTGGTGTCCAGATTCATCAAAATGTCAAATCGATCACAACTTTTTTTACTCGGCTCAATTTAAGATGAAACATAGTTTCATCACTACCCTTGTAATAAAAAAAAATCGGAAACATATTTCCATAACACTAAAAGCAACTTGCTTCTCGACTTCCCTTTCCTTCATTAGAAGCGTAATATTTCGTCATAAACAACTGCACCTAAATGCGACGCAAATACATCCAAGGTCCGTTACCCTGGAGGATCAGGGTGCCGCTGCGCCGGCCGTCCCGTGCGTTGTTGTATTACAGTGACAATTTTTATGTTTAAAAAATATATCCCATTCCTGCATCATTGGTACACGGACCTATTGATTTATGGGACGGCTTGCACGGATGAGCGACGGTAACCCCTCGGCGAATATGTATGTGCACATGATGTCGCCGGGAAACAATTTATGAACAACTAAGGAGAATAGGAAAAAAATCATGTCAGTCGTCCGGGTGAAAGTGATCGATATCGCGGCCTCTGTTCGGGATGAAAAAGGGATCATCATCGGAGAGCATGTTGTTGCAATTAAAAATTTTAATCCCCCTTTCTCCCTTGTCTTCAGCACATGTGTCAAGTAGTAGAAACGAACATAATTTCACGCTCCGCTGATTTTGAATGATCTGTCTTAATGACGATAACCACACTTTTGTCGTTCAAGAGGCATTCTTATAGGAACCAGGATTACAAAATGTTTCTATAATTTCTGGTTGTAGCAGTTAATGATAAATTTGTCAGTAGAATTTTTGATGTGCCGCCATTTATCTGAATGCTGTTTGGTTGAATGGATTTTGTTTGTATTGAGAACGTGTCCATGTGTTTTCCAAGACATAGCTGACAGACATCCTGAACACCTTCCTTAGGGTATTACAATCTCTTTATTTTGAATCTTCAAATTTATCTATTTCTTGAATCTTAGTTTGTTTTAACCAAGTGGTACAAGTTCGTTTTAATTTATCTACCATTGAAAAGTTCCCGACTTGGGCAGCGAGAAAAAAAAGGAAAATTCTTGTTATTAAGACTTTTTAGTAGTATCCCACGGAGAAAACACATCGAAATAGTGAGTTAAACGAAAGCAATTATTGGAAAAAATCTTCCCAAAGGCAGGTTTCGAACCTGCAACCCTTGGGACTCCGGCCGAATGCACAAACCCTTATGCTATCCCTGGGCTATGATGACGACCCACGAAGAACGCATGATTATCGCATTGGCGACAATGATCGTACCATTGACTCTAGAAAGATATCACACACAACCGCTGCTGCCACCCAACACATTTGATCTATTTAATTTTCTCGTTAGATTAAATAGATTACATTTTTTGGGTGGCAGCGGCGGTTGTCTGTGATCACGCTCTAGAGACAGTGGTACGCTCGCTTTTTGCCTTCCTCATATAAAGAAAGGCTATGCAATCACTGTAAAATTCAAGTTTTTAACCGAGGCTCGGAGGGCCGAGCGTCATATACCATTCGACTCAGTTCGCCGAGATCGGAAAATGGCTGTGTGTATGTATGTGTTTTTCTTTCTTTTTTTTTAGAGAGCGGTAAAAAAAATTTCAGGAAAACCCTGAGTGAGGAAAAATGTACAAAAACCCCAATGTCTCAGGGAACGGGTTTGGGCTACCATCACCCGACCCGCTAAAAACCACTGCTCTTGCCCAGAACCTGATTCCTCCCCGGCACTACCTTACGGCATTACTTCGGAGAGGGGTTTTTATGTGCATAGCACACACTCTAATTCAACTACTTACTAGTTCGTTTCTTCCGCAGGGTTACAGCCCCACTCCTCTACACACCACCAATTCTCTACCATCCACACAGACTGGCAAGTTCTGCATGGCAGTCGGAAAGCTGGCTGTGAGTCGAGGCTTAGTACTCCCCCCTACGAGTACAGTCTGGGCGGCAAACTTCTGACTGTCTAATTCACCAAGCCCTTCGGCTCCCTTGTGCCAGTTAGCACCGCAACTCCCTTCTCGCACCATTCAGCGCCGTTTACTCATTGAGCACCAGACTTGTTCGCGAACTACTCGGTTTAGTCCCCGACGATGGACCTAGCCTACTCCGATGGAGAATTCCCCGGCGAGGGAAGTTCTCCCGAAACCGAGCCAACCAGCCAGATGTCGAGGTCAGTTCGGCGATTCCGGTGGAGCAGGGCGTCCGGTTCGCTGATGCCCCGACGACCTTCGACTGGTGGTATTTCGTCGCGGTCTACTCAGTCTAGTCCCCGGCGGTGGATCTAGCTTACGCCGACGGAGAATTCCCCGGCGAAGGAGGCTCTCCCGATACCGATTCTTCTTTTGTTTTAGCACCACAATTTGTTGAGCCCTTTGGCTTCCTCTCGTTCCGTTTCGCTCTACTTTCCCGATAAGCCATTCAGCTCCCGCCCTCACTTGTTCGCGAACTACTCAGTCTAGTCCCCAACAATGGATCTAGCCTTGATTCCGATGTTCGTTTTTGTGAGCCATTTAGCTCTCCGCGTCGTCCCGATCTACTCGATCTAGTCCCCGGCGGTGGATCTAGCCTACTCAACGGGCCATACAGTAGGTGCTGAGGTCTATCCGGCGATTCCGGTTGGAGCGTAGCTTCCGGTTCACCAGCGCCCCAACGACCCACTGCTAGCTCTGCGACGCGGTCTACTCGGTCTAATCCCCGGCGGTGGATCTATCCTACTCACGAGCTACCTGTTAGGATGTCGAGGTCGGTTCAGCGATTCCGGTGAAGCTTGACGTCCGGTTCCCAGGCGCCCCGACGACCCAACTCGGTGCTACGTCACGTACTACTCAACTGGTCCCCTGCGGTGGACCTAGTTTACACAGTTGGAGAGTTCCCCGGCGGTGGAATTTCTCTCGAAACCCGATTTGCGGCTTCTTGCTGGTCTCTTCGCCACTTCCTCTGCAGCTCGGAGAGTATGCTCGAGACCACTCTGTTGACAGCGTCCCAGGTATGTTCATCACGGCACATCTCTTCGACGATATTGTCCACTGTCATACCAGGTATATCCCTACGAACTTCTTCGAATCTAGGGCATTCGAAGATCACGTGTTCCGGTGTCTCCTGCACAGTCGCACACTCCGGGCAAAGGGGTGACGAAGCATGTCCAAACCGATGCAGGTACTTCCGGAAGCATCCGTGCCCGGACAAAAACTGCGTCAAATGGAAGTTCACCTCTCCATGCTTCCTATGTACCCAGGCCGGTACATTTGGGATGAGTCGGTGGGTCCACCTTCCTTTCTCCGCGTTGTCCCACTCCTGTTGCCATTTAGCCAACGAGTCCACTCGAACCAGTCTCCTAGCGTTACGTGCATTTCTCCGCTGATAGCATTCCACGTCCTCCGCCAGGGTAATGCAGATGGGGATCATCCCGGCGATAACGAATACTGCCTCCGACGATATTGTTCTGTAGGCACTCGCGACTCGTACGGCCATCAGTCGGAATGTCCTGTTTAGTTTTTCACGGTTCCGCTTGGTTTTCAGCGCAGCACTCCATGCAGGAACCCCATATCGGAGTATCGATGACGAAACAGTAGATAGCAGACGTTTCGTGCTGCTTCTCGGACCGCCGACGTTTGGCATGATTCTCGCTATTGCGTTCGTTGCCTTCGCCGACTTTTCACAGGCGTAATCAACGTGGTTGTTGAAACTCAACCGGTCGTCGATTATAACTCCCAATTGCTTCAATGCACGTTTCGATGCAATCACTTGCCCTCCGACGTCGATCTGCATCCGTTGAACCAATCTGCAGTTGCTGACCAGCAACACCTCCGTCTTGTGGTGAGCTATTTGCAGCTTGCCCCCGTTCATCCAGCTCTCGATCGCGTCTATTGTCTCCATCACCGACACCTCCACTTCTTCGAGTGTCTCACCCATCACCGTTAGTGACACGTCGTCCGCAAAACCTACGATTTTCACTTTCCTAGGCAGCTGCAGCGTTAAGACCCCATCGTACATCTCGTTCCAAAGAGTTGGACCGAGAATGGAGCCCTGAGGAACGCCCGCTGTGAAACGCAATGACTGCTGTCCTTCGCTCGTCTCGTACAGCAGCACTCTGCTCTGAAAGTAGCTCTTCAGGATCTGGCATAGATAGTCGGGAACCCTCATCCTATGCAGCGCTGCAGCGATGGCTTCCCAGCTGGCACTGTTGAACGCGTTCTTCACATCTATCGTGACCACAGCGCAGTATCGATCTCCTCTCCGCTTCTGTTTAGATGACTTCTCAGCACTCTCGAGCACTATCCGAATTGCATCCCCTGTCCATGCTCCTTTGCGGAAACCGAACTGCATCTTGGACAGTCCGCGCTCACCTTCCGTGAATTTCGTCAGCCTGTTAAGAATGATCCGTTCCAGGAGTTTTCCGAGTGTATCCAGCAGGCATATGGGCCTGTACGAGGCCGAATCGCCAGGTGGCTTCCCTGGCTTCGGCAGCAACACCAGCTTCTGGACCTTCCACATTTCGGGGAAGTTGCCTTCATTTGGGCACTTCTGCATCACTATCCTGAACATGTCCGGATATGCCAGGATCGCAGCTTTTAGTACCACGTTTGGTATTCCATCCGGACCAGGGGCTTTCTTTGATTTTAGGCGCTTCGATGCTTCTGCTAGCTCGTCGTTAGTCACTTGCCGATCCGTGCTTGTTCCTTTTTCTTCGCCGTACGGTGTCGGTGGCCATATAGTTGGATCGTGCTTCGGGAAAAGACCCTCGACTATTATCTTCAGCTTGCTCGGACACATTTCGGCTGGCGTCGTCGGACCCTTCATTTTCGCCATCACGACTCGGTATGCGTCACCCCAGGGATTGGCGTCTACTTCTCGACATAGCTCCTTGTGGCACTCTGACTTGCTAAGTCTGATCTCCCGTTTTAAAGCGGCCCTAGCTTCCCGAAACGTTGCCTTACGCTCTTCTCTATCTGGTTCTGACCTTGCTCTTTGGGCCCGCCTTCTGGCTCTGAGACAAGCAGCGCGTAACGTACTAAGCGTCTCGTTCCACCAGTAAGCTGGACGCCGTTTGTTGCGTGGTTCCAGTTTTCGTGGCATTGTGGCGTCACAAGCCGCCACAATCCTTCTTGTTAGGTCAGGTCAGTGTATGTATGTGTGTATGTCTAATAGACAATGTCTATGTGTATGTGTCATTTAAACTCACACAATTTTCTCAGAGATGGATGAACCGATTTACCCAAACTTAGTTTCAAATGAAAGGTATAACATTCCCATAAGCTGCTACTGAATTTTTAGTTGATCTGACGTCCGGTTCCGGAGTTACGGATTGTGATCAGACATCAAATTCCCATTCCTTTGTTTTGATGTGCATCTTTGTTTTTTTCTTTCTTAAGGATTTTTTATGAACGTGTGCACTGGAAAACAGACAAAGAAAGAATGACCTGAACGGTGAGAATGAAGAAACGGTGAAAATTCACCTTTTTATTGGAAACACCGAGAAAAGATATGTGCCTTCAAGCAAGAATCGAACCTGGTATTTCCTAGTCTCTAGTTGGGTGCGTTAACCACTCCGCCATCGAGGAACTGTGATGATGTCATCACAAATTCCCAACAGTATCGTGATTACCGCGGCAGCCTCCAATTCCTCCCAATTGACTTATCGACCCCCAATGTCTCCTATAAGCAGATAGTCACCTCTCCCTCTCATCGATCGGGCCAAATCTCTCTCGTTATTTATTTTTAGGTCCAGTGGACTGCGCTCAAGGCTTGAAATACTTATTAATCTCTGTTTGCCCCTACCTAACTTAGTAGCTGCCAGACTTTGACAGTGGGTAGAAGCTATGGAGAGGGCATGTTGAGGCTATAACCAGATATCAACATGTCAACAGACAAGCGTGATGCTGCCAGAACCGGGAAATTCTAAGTTTGCTCATATGACCCCATTCCAGGCTTTTTTAAACTATCTTCCTTCAACTCCTCGCTCTTCCTTGAGTACTATGGCTCCTAATATTGAAAAATATTTCACACCTTCTAGTCCGTTGCTAATTAAACATCGTTACAATATAAATAAGGAAAAATATTGACTCACTCTAAATCGTCAATAAAAAAGAAAAAAAACAACTAAGAAAACAGTTTGGATAAATGAGAAAGGCACAATTGCACCACTAGGTGGATAGTGCATTAAAACAGGTTATTATAGTAATGTTTAAAAAGCTTCATGCGTATGCGACTCACGTCTCACTTTCAGCCCAACCACTAAAAACACTCCTTAGGGGGGACCAGGGCTAGTTGGCGCTGTTCTCAGTTTTCATTTTTTCCCATTTTGATTTTGGTAGATCTTGCAAAACAGAACACATTGCATGAAAGGGTAGACTGTTGGCAACATCTCTGAATTTTATTAAAACATTAGATACATTGTCTACATTTCTAGTGACAAAAATATATGACGTGGAAAAACCGCTAGCTTACACCAGCCCCGGGGTAAGTTGGCGGTATGTTTGGGGTAACTTGGCGGAATGCTAGAAAATAAGCAATCAAATGAAAATTCAATTATAAGGGGTGGGCGTAGCATAGTTGGTAAATCGATTGCCTTGTGCGCAGCGCACCTGGGTTCGAGTCCCGACCCCGCACATAGGGTTAGAAATTTTTCATAAGAGATTTTTCTAGTCCGAAGAGGCGAATGACCTTAAGGTTAAAACCTCTATAATCGAAATAAAAAAAAATTTAATTAGGTCAGTGGTCCTTATGGAATGTGCCGATTGTCTTTTCAATAAAACTGTATATTATCGGACACTTACCATTATATTTCGGTCTCAATACCTCGGCATTTTGACTTCGATGCGTATTCCACATTCAAAAGCAAATTTTCGATATTCTTCAGGCGATTGGATGAAGTAAATATTTGTTGCATTGACAAGAGACACGAGAAAAAAAATTCTCTTACTTTGAAGTGAATTCCGCAAATGAAAATACAAGAATCGAAAGCAATTTTATATATGGACATTTTTGCAATGGTTTTTCGAGTGGCAGTGTATTCATTCGTAAATAGGCTTTGTGGTATGTGCCTATTAGCAGAATCAAAATAGGATAGGCTGAGTGGAAATGAATCACGTGAAGTCAAAATGAATTGATCGAACGTAAATAATAAACTTTCGTTGTGCTTTCCATCGATCCGCGTAAATTTGTTGCTAATAAAGTTTTCGTCTTTGCGCAACGAAAGCACACGTTGCTATCATGCAGGCTACGCATGCAACCGCTAACAAACAGGAATGCCACATTGAAATCTATATTTCGTCCAAAAATATTTTTTACCATCTGTGATCAGAGTTAAAAATATTCAAATTCATTGAATGAAAAATGATCATATTCAGTCGCATTCGTTTTCAATATTCAGTGACGCAGCTGAAAACTTCAAATGAACAAACCGCCCATTCATCCATGCAGATTTTCATTCATCTCCTTTCATTCATTATTACACGAAGCGACCGTGCAGTAATGAATCAAACGCATCAAAGTATACCCTGACACAATGTAAGCGATGATGATTGTAGTTTCATATGCTTTACCGGCATTTGAAAACATTTTCCTAGATAATTAGTGAAATGAATATATTGTACGATATTTAACTAACATGGGTATTTGAATGCATATTTTTTTCTATTCACCGCGAGTCGCATCAGGTTCATTTTCAGCCGTCAAAAAAGAGCTTCGATTATTTTTAACTCTGTCTGTGATTACTAAAACACGAAAAGAATATGTGAAAATCTATTCCCAAAAATCTGCGAAATTTACATCAAAATGCCAAAAATCTGCCATCTGTGACAAAGAATCTGATAAAAAATCTGTGACATTACAGAAAAATCTGTGAATATGGTAACCCTGCTAACAAATTAGATATACCTACCTACACATTCGCCTCAAACATTGAACCCAAGCGCACATAGTAAAATGAGTCAACGCTGATGATGATGGGTAGAGCGAAAGAGACAACTAATACCACGTCACTATGTTAACCGTGTTTGAAAATGAAGCTCCATTTTGTGTACGAATAGTTGTGTTCGAGATTGTACATAAAAGTGTGCTGAAAACGAGCACAACACAAAAGAAAGCATAGTGTTTGAACGAACAAGCTCAGTCGCGTGTTAGACAGCACTGGGTAGCGTACCTCCACAGCCAGTGTAACGGACTTCTAACTCAGCTACACTGGCTGTGAAAACACACAGCGCAGTGATCTGCTCCGCCAGCCGTTCAACAAGCAACTGAGCTTGTCCGGCCAAATCGGTTCTTTAAATTGTCGATGTTGAACTCATTCATAAAAGCGTAGCGCGCTAGGTACACAAATCTGTTGTGCTGGACTTGGGAAACACTATCTTCTGTGTGTAAATGCGCGATATTTTGACTAGGTTGTACTTTATTTAAATTTTTAATGCCATGACATCAAAAATCTTTGGGTTTATCTATTGGAATCTATTCTTAGAAGTATTTCGGGGCGATATGCGCAAAAAATTTCCAAAATTATCGTCATATTTCGTTACTTACCATTTTTGTAGAATTTGCAAAGTACACCCTAACATATAACAAACATATAACAAAGACGTAGTCCTACGTCAAAAGGATTTAACATATTACTTTTATTTGTGAATAGATGAAATATCTGTACGGATACTGAAAGTTCTTTTCACGCACTATTGATAGAATAGATTGAGTATCATCTTAAATAACACAAAATGTTTCAAATTAAGAAAATTTTCTTAATATGATAGAAAACACAATATCGCCCACAACTTCTACAAAACAAAATGTTTTGCAACAAAAACACATTGGATAATGTGTTTCACATTACTTGAGGTACACAACGAGAGATAGCGCCTGTCTACCCCAACCGCCAACTAGCCCCGGGCTCCCCTACTCTTTTCTCGCTTTTCTCCCCACGGAACTACATCAAGGCATTACTTCGGTGGGGGGCTCGTTGTGCGTTCATCGCATCTCTTTCTTCTGTTCTATCTCGGAGCCTCACGGAGCCTTTGAGCTTTGATTTAACTCTCGACTCTTCTTTTGTTTCTTGTCTCCATTTGTTACGTCGCCATTTAGCTCTCGTCCCAGTGGGCCGTTTAGATGCTGATTCCGTTAGTTATGGTTAAGCTCCTGTTTCCACGAGTCATTCAGCTCCTAGCCTTATCACAATCTACTCGGTTAGTTCCCAGTGGTGAGCTCACCCGACTGCGACTGAGAGTTCCACGACGGAGGAATTTCTCCCGACACCGATAACCGCTTACTGGAGTCATTCATTCCACCCTTATCAAGATCTACTAGGATATTACCCGGTGGTGAACTACCCTACTACTACTACTAAGAGTTCCGTGGCAGCGGAATTTCTCTGGGTAGCGATGTCTGCTTCATAAGCCAATTAGCTCCAATTTTTGTCATGATATGGTCGGATAGTCCACGGCAGTGTATCTGCCCTAATTACAATTCCCCGCCGGTAGATTTCTTCCGATACCAAAGTTCGTTTCAGTGGGCCTTTCAGCTCCCTGCTTCGTCCCGATCTACTCGATCCAGTCCCCGCGGGTGGACCTAGCCTATTCAACGGTCCAGTCAGTAGGTGCTGCGGTCTGTCCAGCGCTTCCGTGTGGAGTATCTTTTCCGGTTCACCGGCGCCGTAATGACCCACTGCTAGCTATTCGACGTAATCTACTCGCTCTAATCCCCAGCGGTGGATCTAGCCTGCCCACGAGTTGCCCGGTAGAGTGTCGAGGTCGCTCCGGCAATTACGGTGAAACCTGACGTCTGGTTCACTGGCGCCCCTAAGACCCAAACCCAATTCTGCGTCACATACTACTGGTCCCCGACGGTGGACCTAGTCTGCATCGACGGAGAGTTTCCTGGCGGCGGAAGTTTTCCCGAAACCCGATTTGTGGTTTCACGGCTGCTTTCTAGCCAATGTCGCTACTTCGTTGGTCCCTTCGCAACCTTCTCTGCAGCTTGCAAAGTATACTCGTAACCACTCTGTTGACAGCGTCGCAGATATGCTCGTCGTGGCAAATCTCTTCGACGATATTGTCAACTGTCACACCAAGCATACCCCTTCGGACCGGACTACGTGTTCATTCTATAAAAAGGTTTTAGAACTTTGGATTTAAATTTTGTTTTTGAATTTCGAAATTTATATTGAAGAAGCCAATTTCGAAATTTATATTTGCATGACTGAGAAAATACAATTAGACCGTACAGTGGATTAAAGCAGATTTTTTGCCAACTGGTTTAATTTGCATTTTTATAACAAAGTTTCCATTCTTATACAAAAGAGTTGTTTTGAATATAAAATATGGAGAAAATTACATTTGCAAAACAGAACAAATTATGCGAATGTAATTTTCTCCATTATCGATTTCCATCAGTAATTTTCCTTAAAATAATATTTAATAACATGGTTTATCTGCGCTCATTTAAATTTATTTTTCTTGCTTTGGCGGAGGCAAAGCAATCTGTTATTACACTGATTTCAAATTTTCTTGCCAATTCTGATTCTATGGATAAAATTGCGAGTCCGTTTGCACGTTTTTGTGAGGAACATGATCTGTGAAAATTTTTGATCCGCGATAAAACACTGAAAGAGCGTTCACTACTGGCAACACTGACGGGCAAAGTACAAAAAATTCTTAAAGCAATGCAAGACATTTGGGAACAGAGTTTCAAGGTTTTTCGCGCAAATAGCATTAAGCAAGTTAAATGGAGAAAGGTTTGATTCAAAATTTGCTTCATACACATTTTTAAGATGAACAATTTTCCTTTCATTTCTTCGGAAACAAAAGCTGCGTACTATTCCAGAAATTTCCCTAAAGATTTGTTAAGCATATCTTCATCCATGGCACTAAATTCGCGGAGAAAAGAAAACAGTTCGGATAAGTTTCGTACTGCTTCAAACCTGTTTGTAATTCCTGAGATGACCGAGTCAATGATGACAAGAAAAGTATTCATTTTGAATTCGTTTTCTCCAGAACTTTCCAAATCTGTGTCTTCATTGTCGAGAAATTCTTGAGCATGTTTTCTTTTGCGGTTCGTTGCCCAAGTTGACGGAATATTCCATTCATTTGCTATAAGATTACATTCACTCAAAATAGCATCCCATCTATTTCGAATGAACTGCAAATCCGAAAGAAGGCTTTCGAGGTTATCAACTTCGACTCGGAAGCTATTTGTTCGGACAGTAAGATGTCTATTGAAGTGTTTTTTTTCAAGTTTTGTTTCCATATTACACCATTTGACATAACATTGAACGTGATCTTGGTTGTTCGGATTTTTGAGTATCCTTCAGAAAGGCAGAAATGAGAACGACTTCCTGCAGTAACTGAACCAAATAAACGACACTGTAAACAAAAAAAACGCTTCAGGGCTTCGACTCCAAACTAACCAATTTCTTTCGATCTTTTCTTTGTTAGGTAAATGTAAAGAACAGCAATGACATTGGGAAAGGAGCATTTAGTCTATCACGAGGAAAATTTTCCGGCATTTTTTCGTGACCATGACGAATGACATCTTCAGTCAGTAGTGGATTTAAGATCATCTCCTTTAATCTACCAATATCAAAATCGTACGGCCGTTCTTTTCTGTTCGATTGCATATCATTATTTTCGATATTTCCGGTTAAGTTGGAACTTACCGCAAATATATCTTCTGATGGTGGGTTTTCCGGTATTGATGAATTTGGTGATCTAACACTGCTTTCGTGTGATTCAGGCGAATTCGAAGTAATTTTTTTCTGACCACGACTGCAGAAAAAAATTCAGAGTTCTCTGTTTTTTTCTGTTCCCCACTTCTTTTTTGTTAGAGCTCCTTACGTTCCTTGCGCTTCTGGGCCCCCGATTTGTGTTGGTACATTTTACTGTGAATAAAAGGCAAAATTAATCAGTCATTCGTAGATGATTCTGGGTGAGACTGCCAGGGACTAGCAGGTCTCTCGCAGTAACCACATCTGTCTAAGATGTAAACAAAAGTGGCACTAGGCCGCTGAGGATCCACTCGACGAGATGTCCACCACTCGCCATCGGAGGCGGCAGCTTTCCACAAGAAAACCTGTGATCCACTCGATTTCCCGGACATGACTGGTTTAAGTTCGACTGAGCGATAGCGAATTCCAACAGCACACGAAGAATGCGATGTGGCGTAGTAACATTCGGCGGTGGATTGAAAATAAAATTGGCAATGCGAAAAAAATGTAAACGAAAATGAACACTCCCAATAAACTTTTTTGAGCTTTGATTTGAGCCAGGAATCAGGAATCAGAATATATTGGCTCAAATGGCACGTTCCCCGTGTGTGGTCGGGGATTTGTGCCTTGCCGTGTGTTTTCATCATTTCCTGAGCGGAAGGAAAGGACAAGAAGGTGTGGGGAAGTAGAATTGGAAGGGTAGGAAAAATAACAGCACAAAACAAAAATAAACAACAGGTAAGTTAAACTCACAAGTAGTTCAACTTGCCTGCGAATGAGCCTAAAGCTCTTTACCACATTGGATAAGAAACTTTAGTATGTCTCTGAGTTTCAGTCGTCCAAACATGGTTTCGTCTCTATAAGGACGGCTGAAGACTCGAAATCGCAATTGCGCTACCGCTGGACAGTTGCAATATCAGATGATATGAGGTTCCGTAGTCGGATTCACAAAGATCACATGAAAAAGACTCAGCGCGCTGAATAGTTGCCATGTGATAATTGAGTTTGCAGTGGCCGGTTAAAGCCCTGGTCAGCATGCGGCAGTGGAGCTTCGAAAAATGTAAGAGATTTTTCGAAACCACTGGGCATGGTTGTTCTAGAAACGCCTTTGTTTGGCGACACGTTTGTAGATTTCTCCAATAATTGCGGTGCTCGGACGAGGCCCAGGACCGCATTTTTTCCCTTATTCAACTTGTCGAAATTGGCAGCGCAGGCTCAGGACCAACGAAGTCAATCGCTGAACCTGCCCTGGCCAATTCGTCAGCCCATTCATTTCCAGTAATACCGCAATGTTCGGGCACCCAGACAAGGTAGATAGTGTTGACAATGCTTAGTTCTTCGATTTGGGTTCGGCACGCGATCACTAGCTTGGACCGGGATTTGTCTGAGCTAAGGGCCTTGATTGCAGCCTGACTATCGGAGCAGAAGTTTGTAACTCTGCCGGACAAACTCAGTTGAAGGGCCGATTGCACCCCGCACATAATCGCAAAGATTTCTGCTTGGAATACAGTACAGTATCTACCTAGTGAGTGAGATTGTTCCAATCTCATTTCACGACAGTAGACACCAGCACCAGCACGTCCCTCCATCAGAGAACCGTCAGTGTAACAGACTACTTGCGTTTGTTGTTGTCTTTCCATAAAGCCAGACAACCACTCCTCTCGAGAGGGAATCTTCACATGGAATGTCCTGTAAGGAAAACTCCAAGTGAGTGTAATATCGCTGGGAGCAAGAATATCTTCACCCCATGTAACCATTTGTGACCACAATCGTGTATGACTGGTAGCAAGATCAACATGATTACTGTTCCAAAGCCCAGTAACCTGTAGTCTGTATGCACATGATAGTGCCTCTTGTTTGAGTTGTATGTGTAATGGTTTGATATTTAGAAGTGCCTCAAGAGCAGCAGTCGGAGTCGTGGTGAAAGCACCAGTCAAAGCTAAACCATTCTTTGCAGATGGTTTAGCTTTGACTGGACTGTCACCACCTCTCCCCTCTGCCACCACACAAGGCATCCGTATGACAGTATTGGACGTACAATTGTCGTGTAAATCCAATAGATGTATTTAGGTTTGAGACCCCAAAAGTTCGTCTGCACTGCCCGAAGGCCATGCACGCTTTCTTGACTCTGAACTCAATGTGAGCAGACCAATTTAGTTTGGAATCCAATATGACTCCAACGTATTTGACTTGATCTGCACACAGTAGCTCAGAATCAAAGAACTGCAAGGGACGAATCCCGGTTGTTATTCGCTTCTTCGTGAAAAGAACCATTGAAGTTTTTCTTGGATTAACTGATAGTTTAACTTGTCGACACCACTGTTCGACAGCTCTTAATGCCTGTTGCATTAAGCCAAAGATTGTTCCGATGCAATATCCAGTAATTAGCATTTGGTAATCGTCAACAAACCCGTAGGTTAGAAATCCAAGCTCATTGACTTTCTTCAACAAGCTGTCAGCTACCAAGTTCCATAACAAAGATGACAGAACGCTGCCCTGAGGACAACTGCAAATACTTCCGTATCTCAGCCTGTCGCAGTGACGAGCAAAGTATGCCGTTACTAAGCATTGCGTTTATCCAACCCGAGATACATGCAGGTATCCCATGACCGCGCGTCGCTTCCAGAATAGACTGGAAGGACACATTGTCAAAAGCACCCTCAATATCTAGGAATACACCCAAGCTAGATTGCTTGAGCGAGAAGGCTTTCTCAATGTTGCAAACAACATCGTGAAGCAGAGTGATCGTGGATTTCCCACACTGATATGCATGTTGCATTGCTCCCAATAAACTTTTTTGAGCTTTAGTTGGTATTCGGTTTCAGTGACACAATCGACTCTAATTAGAATTGGCTAGAAAAGAGGAATAAAATTAAGGGGGTAAGGGTTTCAGCGTAAAAAATCAGTTTTTTTGTAATTTTTTTTTAAAGTTCGGTGAAGCGAATTGATCGAAACTTTTGTACATTAAACTACATCATTTCAATAACATGCTGTAATTTTTTCATGCAAAAATATCTACAAGCAATTAAGTGGCGATGCTTTTTGTGGAACGTATCTGGAAAAACACGATTTGCGGTGTTCACTGCCATTCAAAAACTACTTGACCTATTTATTTCAAACTTTGCATATAAAAATTCCTAACTCCTACGTTCAATTTTTGAGATAATTTTTCAATTAAGGGTTTTTAGCTAATGAAATAGCGGAATTGCTATTTTTCAAGAGAAATTCCGCCTTTTTATGAGTAGAAAGCCCCTTTAATTGAAAAATTATCCCAAAAACTCAACGTAGGGGTTAGATATTTTCAACATAGAATGTGTATGCAAAGTTTGAAATAAATCAGTCAAGTAGTTTTTGAATGGCAGTTAACATCGCAAATCGTGTTTTTCCAGAGACGTTCCACAAAAAGCTTCGTCACTGAGTCGCTTGTAGATATATTTGCATGAAAAAATTACAGGATGTTATTGAAATGATGTAGTTTAATGTCCAACAGTTTCGATCCATTCGCTTTATCCAACTTACTAAAAAAAAGACAGAAAAACTGTTTTTTTTACGAAACCTTTACCATCCCCCCTTCCCGATCAGAATGAAATAACAAGACGGAACACAATTTTTGTATCATATTGTGTTATAAATTAGGTCTCGTTAGTAGTTAAAATAACATAAATTTATAACAAGTAACAATGCATGATATAGTTCCGAAATATTTTTGTTATGTGTTTCTGATCGGGTTAAGGGCCAGAAAAAAACGAATTAAATAGAGGGCCCGGAGTTTTTCCATGAGACGTTTGTTTGACAATTTATTGGTGGGTTCTTCCCTTCCACCGGAAAAACCTGTGTGACGAACGTCGTTCGCCAATCATTATCATTTGACAATAACCAACCCAATTAACAATTGGGGTTTTATGGCACTCTTGAAGACTCTCTTAAAATTAAGATTGCACTTGTAGTGTGCTATAAAGCTTAAATTGTTACTTGGGCAAAATAACGATTTTGTCGGAGGTCGAACCCACCCGAGAAACGTCAAAAAGAATAAACGAAACAAAAAAAAACAGCTGATCAGAAACGTCTCGTGAAAAAGCTAATTCGGGAATTCGAGTGGATAAGGCCTTTTTCTCGTACACTGGAATTTTGCGTTAGCTTGACGGTGCCAATTTCTTTGTTTTACATTTTAAATTTCTCAAAACTATGATATTACAGTCTTGAAATCAGGTTTTATATTGGACATAAAGCAAAAAAAATAACAGCTTTCTTGAAATTAGGAATACATTGCGATCTACGAGAGTGAGAACCATTGATTTTTATTACGAGTAAGTGGGAGAGAGGGGTTTAGTAAATGATATATTTTTAGGGTTAGTGATTTAGGTTTAACAAGAAATATTATTGAATACCGCACTTGAAACTATGAATACACATTCCATTCAAATTAGATTTTTTGTGATGGAGGCTTATGCTTGAGAATATGGTTCATTTCCAACATCAGGGTAGCATCAATCGTATCAGGGACAAATTTTCTTTTGTCTAAATCATATTTCAATTTTTGTCTGAATCATGTTAAGGTTCGAAAAAAAATTATAAATCATAGTTCTTGTTTAAGTCCGGGCCCTCTCTAAAAATCCGGGCCCGGGGGGAAACACCCCCCCCCCTCTCGGAGGCCCCGCAAGTTACAATCATTCCATACCGCGAAATCCCAAAATTTTCCTACGCGCAAACTAATTTATGCATTGTGCAATGCTACATAAAATCAGCGCAGTGAACGACTAAAACACACCATTAATTTGAAAACTCATCTAAGCTGAATCCCAACGACAATGACAAATTAACTATTCTATTTGCCGTGTCATTGCGGCATCGACACTGATAAGAGCATTTGGTTCAATCGCAAATTTTCTACTCCCTTCGCGAGCGACAGCCAGCAGTGCGACGGATTTAGTTGTGACTCAAACACGAAAAAGGAGGAGTATCAAAAACAGTTCAATTTAGTTTGACAAAAGCCCAAAGTAAATTTATGCACAGAAGCCACACGCTGCTAATTCACCCTCGGCTGTCCGTCCTACTTGACGGCACCGTCAAGTTTCCGGGTGCAACGAGCATCCCTTATATGTTTGTGCCGCGGGAAACCTTCTTCGGCTAATGTGGTTTACGGGGGTGTCTTTTTTATAAGTTTGCACGCGGTTGTAACACGACAACTGCCGGAATCAATAGGGAATTCGGTTTAGCCGTTGGCGTTTTTGTCCCCGCGGCGAGGCCAGCGAGCGATAATGATACATCGTCACGGTGAAAGTCTTATTTGATTTTGATTGTTTAGTGTGGTCTCCCCTCGGGCGCTTAGTTGCTAGAAATGGGAAAATAATTCGGGGTTGATTGCCTCCACCTACCCAAGGAGGAATGTCACGAGGAGCGTTCTGAACCGAGACAGGTATCATTTATCATAATTCTTCGATAAGTGAAAGCACGTGGCAGCATAAAATTAACGGTATGTAAAATAATCTTGAGAAAGGTAATAGCTTCTAAGCATAAGGGAAAACGGAATTCCTTCCAAAAATTCTTCAACAAATTGCTAGGATTTGTTTACGATTCTTCGGTCAACCAGCAGCTAAGCGAGACGCTTTTTCAACTACTCCACCCGAGGCAGAGATGAAAAATAGACCTCTTGTTTATTGTGTTGTCTAAAAAGCCGTTCCAGCCAGCAGTCAGCTTCATAAATCACCGCCGGACAAAAACTCTGTCCCGAATAGCAACAAAACAAATGTTTTTGGGAACGTTTCTCCGTCCCTCTTCGGTGAGTTCTCAGCAAGGAGCATGTATCATTCCTGGTTATGGATGGTAGGTAGATGGAAGTAAGCCCAGCGCTGGGAAAAAGCTTCATTCAATTTTTCGCAAACAACAATGCGAGTGAGGTGTCCTTATTTCAATTCATCAAACTCCCAAGAATCCTGCAGCAGTCTGGAGTTTTTCTTCCCTTTCGCTTTTTACAACCTTGTTCGCTAAATAGTGTTTGAGGGAAAAAGATGCATTCGCTATTTTTGTCACTTTTGGAAAATCAAAAAAAACTTGCTTCTCGTTTGTCCATTCGATTCGGCAAAAAGCTATTGTGTCATCCAATGTTGAAAAGGATGCTGGTTCTGGGAAACGAGTTCTGTCCACCTATCAAAGCGATGATTTATATGATTGAGTAATGCAGGTACAAAGCTATTGGCTTTTGGGAACTAGATGCAGGAAGCACATTAGTCCGTTCGAGATTATTTTATCTTTTCGAAGTCACATTCAACATTCACATTATTAGCCTACAGATTTATAAGGAGCTCAATCATTTCAGTGCGGAGATAAAACTATTTCACGATGACAGGCTAATGTTTCCTGCAAGGCAACCTTCAAAGGCATTCTATTGGTGTGGTATTTGCGATGGATAGGCAAACCACGGTTTCGTAATAGAATGCATGTAACGCTCGAATTGATTGCCGATCTCAAGGGTTTGCTGTTTCGAATTTTGAAAATGATGGAATTCGGCCCACACGCCAAGAATACAAAGATTAAAATAAAGAACCGATAAAAAAGGTTTTGCTCTAGACGCTACCTAAGTTCAAGTGTTTGCATCCTGTCGATTCCGGTATCGCATAAAGATTACTGATCCGATTTAACATTCGTTTAGTTGCGATTCAGGTAGGTTTCTTCCAATTAGTTGATTTGAGAGGGGGTAATTGATCAATAGTGTGGCATATCGAAGCAATGGAGTGCCACTGATGACGAGCACCAGAATGCTAGTGAAGACGAAATAAATCACTTGAAGACTGCGTATTGCTGTTTCGAATTCAAATTCGTATACCTCCAGTGTAATTTATAATATTGTTTTATAACTACTTGTCCTATCGAATATATTCGAATATATCCACATTATTGTTCAGATAGGGCGATGGACCTATTTTTGCCATTTTTCTATTATCACCATACTGAGTAATTAGTGAATTGGTGAGGCACCCTTCTTAGTATGGTGAAAATAGGCACTTTACCCTAACTATGGAAGCGTTTTGAATGTTTTTAGATTTTGTGAATTTTTCGTAGCACTTCGAAGTAAAAAAACCGAACAAGTCGTCTAACATATTATTGTAAAAACAATCATAGTAATAATTTTGTAAATACACTCATCTGGTAGCGGAGCAAAATTTTAAAGCGATTGGTCCATTAAATTTTGAGTTATAATGTACAGCAAATTTTCAAAATTTCGCATGGAAAATTAAAAAAAATAATATAGGATTGTGTACAGGACACAACCACAATGACATTGAAAATGCAGTTTTTCAAGAGCTTGCGTGTCTTCAATAAAAACAGGTTACGACACAAGCTAGTTTACTCCCCGATTCTATATGTTACAATTTGTTATACACTCTTCCCGTAAACATAATTTATTATTTGTCCTCCGACAATAGCAAATTCTAGTACAACACCATGCTCTCCGCTATGCTTTTAATCTAATCGTTTATGTCAATTAATCAATTATTTCTTAGCATTAATCGATTACAATTAGCAACTTTGCGAAACATAATCGATACACTCAGCGCACTACTGAGGGTAAGCCCACGCTCCCTAAATTAGAAATTTGGTTTTGTAACGAAATATGAAATATTATTTTCCAATAGAATTTTCAATAATTCATTTTTTTTCAAAAAATATTTATTTGCAAAAGCTTTTTTTACGCCGGGATTTCTTTTTGACATAATGACGAATTTCGCGCTAACTCGAATAAATGTTGGCAGCACTCTCTCAGATTTTAATGAAGCTTTCTATACACGAGAACTTTGTCACAAAAAGCCACTTTGCATACTTTGTTTTTCCAAAAATGATATAGACTGTCTTTTGAAAAGTGTTCAACTTTTTTTGACCAATTTTTTTCAAAGTCTACGAAAGTTTGATTGGCCGTCGGTGACCTAGAACTGCAAATTTAAGTTATTTGAGAGACATTTTAGCGAAATTTTTACCTTTTTTACTTTCATCGGAGTATCGGTTTGAATCATAATTTGCTATGTGATCGCACGCCACAACCCGTAACTCCGGAACCGGAAGTCGGTTGGGGATAAAATTTAATAGCCATTTACGGGGACGCAACATCTTTCATTTGAGACTAAGTTTGGTTGATTCGGTCTAGCCATCTACGAGAAACCGATGTGACCGTTATTCTGAATTTGGATACTTTGGAAGACTTTGAATGGCTGTTAATGACCTAGTACTACTGTATCGATTTTGTTGGCTATTTTTGGCAAATTTGAGACTAAGAGAAACGAAAGCAATGAAATTGAAAGACGGATAGGTATTCTAGAGCGAATCAGTTATAAACTTAGAACGGAAAACTAGAACTAGGCAGGCTCATATGGGCATGATCGAAAGGAAATGTGAAGAATTTTTTGCCTTCTGCAGAGTAGGAGTTGGGCGTTTCGCCCAAGTCTACCGCATGGTCTATGGTAGAACATAACTCATCATCATGTTTTACCGCAGACGCCGGCGTCGGGTAAAATATATAAAAAGAGAAAATTAAAAATTTTGTATATAATTCGACCATCAGCAGCAGTGATGCTATGAAAAGTGAAATTTTCATCAATCTTCAGGGCATCAATCGGGTTTCGCTTAATAACTTTTCCCACAAGCATCAGATTGTTTTGCAGTCTTCTAGACTTTATTTCCATGACAAATTTCCTATAAAAATCAGATATCCATTTATTTTTAGGAGGTAACGGGTGACTCTTGGAAGAATTAATTTGCAAAAGACGTTTTCCCCATACGAAATCCCATGTAAACTTTAAACCGTGGGCGCAAAAATATAGTTTCACCGATCGAACTAAAAATTTGCAGAGTTGTTCTGGGAGCTAAATGGGACCCAAAAAGTTACTCGGAGCGAAATTTTATTTTTTTCATTTAACCATGTCCCACTCTAATACATACACACAGACATTTGCCGAACTCGACGAACTGAATCGAATGGTATATGTCACTCGGCCCTCCGGGCCTTTGTTAAAAAGTCGGTTTTCAGAGCAATTGCAATACCTATCTATTGAGAAAGGCAAAACAACTTCATGGACTTCTACACTGAAAAAAATCGATTTTTAAAATTTAAAGCCGGTTTACAAAAAAACCCTTCTTTGATTTGGATGAAATTTTGTTCCAAGATAGGTAATTTTGTTCCCTACCTACCGTTAAAAATTCAAGTTGGGCACTTTTAAGGAAAAAAATTATTTAAAAAAAACTTTTCCTTGTCCAAACTGAATTTTTTCAGTGCATTTTTATCTAAAGCTGAACCAATGAAAGTCATAATCATCTCAGAATCCAATTTCTCAACTGATAGTTGCTTGATACATACAAAAAGTATCAGTAACGAATTTGGTATAGCACCTCGGACTGGACTGGAACGAGGCCGAAGGGATTCGTTTAACGGAGATCTGGTACTAGAATACTTAGCGCACGACCAGACAACATGTTTACCATCGCGATAACCGCCACTACAAGCGCACAGACCGCTCTCCACGACCTCAATACGCCGGAGATGGGACTTCTACGTATAATGACCCGAGATATCACCCGAATGAAGTCATAACCCTCATCCATTCTCTTGGACCAAGATTTGTTGATACCTTTGGGATTCCTAAACTTCCATCGCTCCACGAAATTTTCCAATTTTCGAGCGTCCTCTGAGAAGGAATATTTAAAAACTCGTTGAAGCTACGCAATCTTTCATAAATATCACCTTCTAATGCATAAATGTCCACCTTCTCATTATCATTCTAATCCAAGTGTCCGCCTTCCCATTGCCCGGAATGGAGCACTGCGAAAGAATTCAAACTTAAGTAATCTGCTATGATTTTTCAGATAAAGAACTCAAAAACTCCCATGTTTTCCCCAGGAAATACAAAGAGTGCTTTACATGCTCCATCAAACGGAGAGCCTCTTGGAACTGTAACGATGTGGGCATGGTCGTTGATAGATAAATATAAAACCATCAATTTTGTGGGGAGAATGTTGACTCACCACTACTGTCATAATAATTAGCATAAAAGAGATGCATAGTTGTCATCATATGACGAACGTTCCGTGTATTCCAATCGCAAGATGAATCATATACACAACGTAGGCCCTAGCCACCAGACGAAACATTGTTTCCCTGATGATCTGTCCGTTAATCCGTCGACGGTCCGGTGCCAATAATCGCGTTTCAATTTTTTCGTTTGCATTTGTAGCGTCGCGTATATTGGGGAAAATTCGGCGATCCGACGTTCAAAAATCCCTTTCGCGTATAATTCTAAACAATCTCTGTCCACCACAAAGTAGGAGACTGTTCACGGTTGTTCGCGTCGGGTACTCATTTCGTCTGACCTTTAAATGATGACCCAGGTGCAAATGCATTGTGTAAAACCTGGGGGAAAATGTAGGGACTGAAATATTGGGACACTTGGGGCTTTTGATGTCCCATGAGGAAATTCCTGCTAGTTTCTAAGATTACCGAAACCAGGAACCACTTACTTTGCTTTTGTAACTGCACCTTTCAAGGGACACTCTCAGGCCTTTAAGCTTAGGAGAGAAATCTGATTTTCCTTTTCGGAAATTTATTGGCACATTAGAAGATGTTCCCACAATTGGATGGTCAGACTCTCGCTCTTTAGTGTACAAGGAAACGTAGAAATTAGTCGCTGTCGGTGGCGTAGCGCTCTTTTGCATCATCGGAGCGTCTCTTAAAAGAATGTTTAATTTTGTCCCCACATAATTTATATGCGGGATATGTCAAGAGATCATGCGGAGTCTCTCCACAGTAGGA